>NW_024105004.1:0-18648 GCF_003945595.2 Pipra filicauda | reverse complement strand
CGGTCCCGGAGCAGATTCCCTCTGTGGGGCAGGGATCTGCGCAGCTGCTCTGGGGACACCACAGACTATGACGACGCTTCAGAGAGAAGAACTGGTCCTCCAAGTGGTGACCGTGGTCCTAGGGATAGCACAGCTGCAAGGCCTTCCAAGAGGATCTGCAGGTGGGCTCCCGCTGCCAGGGCTGCTCAGGAGCAAACCTTGCTGAGGCAGAGGGAGCCAAGCAGATCTGTGCGGGGAACTTACAACCTTGGCAGCCGCTTTGTGCAGTACACAGACTATGACCGCTCACTGCGGAAGAGAAAGAGGGAGAGAACAAGTCCTCCACGTTGTGAGCAAGTCTTAGTGAATCCTGCAGTTCCAGGGCCCTCCAAAGCCAGCTCCAAGCAGGCTCTCATGCTCCGGGCTGCTCGGGAGCAAACCCGACAGAGGCAGAGAGAGCAGAGAAGATCAACAGGGCGGGGCTATGATTGCCACAGCCAGGTTGTGCAGCACACAGACTACCGCCCTTCAGAGAAGAAGAGGAGGGTTTCCACGCCCCAGAGATTCACGTCAGACAAGCATTCAGGGCACTCTGGCAATGATGGCGTTGGATTATGGCCCTGGCTCAAGCAGAACGGAAGACTAGCACTGCGTTTATTAGCCAAGGCATCCTTGTTTTCGACACGCCTTCTCAGACCTGAGTGAATGATTTAGCTAAGTAGATGATAGTTACAATAATATAGAAATATCATTAGAAATATAGACATATATATAGAAATATAGAATATATATATAGAAATATATATAGAAATATAGAATATATAGAGAGAAATATATAGAGAAATATAGAAATATATAGAGAAATATAGAAATATATAGAGAAATATAATATAGAAATATAGAAATATATATAGAAATACAGAATATATATACATAGAAACATATATAGAAATATAGAAATATATATAGAAATATAATATAGAAGTAATATTTTATAATACATTATTACATGTTATATATCTTCAGCAATAGATAGTAATAGTATAATAAATATTATTAAAATAATAAAATAGTAAATACTAAAATACTTTAAGCAGAGTTATTTATTCCACGTTGTAGATAATTATAGCTAGAAACATAGTGCAGTATTTGGAAGCAGTGTTGAAGCAATTATATTAAAGCTAAGAAAGCAAATATTAAGCAGAGATTGTGCAGTACACAGACTACCGCCCTTCAGAGAAGAAGAGGAGGGTTTCCACGCCCCAGAGATTCACGTCAGACAAGCATTCAGGGCACTCTGGCAATGATGGCGTTGGATTATGGCCCTGGCTCAAGCAGAACGGAGGACTAGCACTGCGTTTATTAGCCAAGGCATCCTTGTTTTCGACACGCCTTCTCAGACCTGAGTGAATGATTTAGCTAAGAAGATGAGAGTTATAATAATATAGAAATATTATTAGAAATATATATATGGAAATATAGAATATGTAGAGAGAGAAGTATATATAGAAATATAGAAATATATTTAGAAATATAATATAGAAATATAGAGAGAAGTAATACTTTATAATACATTATTACATGTTATATATATTCAGCAATAGATAGTAATGTTATAAGAAATATTATTAAAATAATAAAATAAGAAATACTAAAGTACTGTAATCAGAATTATTTATTCCACGTTGTAGACAATTATAGCTACAAACATCTCAGCCTCGGCCATATCAATCAACATAACTGGTCTACTCTGGCCTCCAATCGGGAGGCCTGGAGACACACCATCTCTAACGCTGCTGTGCTGTTTCCGTTGAGAACGCACGCAGAATCCCTCTCGAGGAGAAAAGACAAGGGAGAAAGAATCATGTCTTGCAGAATATACCACCTAGGGAGTCTTTCTGCTGTGCCTTTTGCAATCGGATATGTCTATCTCGCATTGGCCTCCTAAGCCACCAGCGTGCTTGTAACAAATGTGGATGGAGCCTTCTTAAATCTTCGTTCGAGAAGCCCAGCCACGATGATGTGTTTAAGACGGGTGTTCCATAATTTAGTGTTCTCACTGAAACCATGCAGACCGTGCGCCACTCGCTCACTTCCCACTCCTCCTTTCCTTCCCACTCCCCCTCCATCCGGAGGCAGGCTGGACGGGAGAATTGGAGGCACAAAAGGTAAAGATGGCAGGCTGAGATAAGAACAACTTACTGGAAACGGCAATGAAATAAGAAAACAGTACAGCAACAGAACAGTAACAGAAACAATACTAATAACAGAGTGTCCAAGGGAGGCAAATGACTCACACATGATTGCTCACCAGTTGGTGCCCAACTTTGCCACCACGCACACAACCTGGAAGAGACCCCTTCCCCCATCCTTGACAAAATGAGGAATAACCTCTATGTCCTGGCTGTGCCCCCTCCTGGATACTGCCCAAATTAACACTGCCCTGACCAGAAGCAGGACAATCACCTTCAGGATCTGCAGCACAGCTTTCGGCTCTGCACCGGAGGCACTGGATCCCTCCAGGCCAGGAAGGGGAGACATCAGAGATGAGCAGACTTTGGAAATCCCTCACCTCTCACTCCGGCCCATTTTTTCTCATTTTATGGGATGGAAGAATACATACCCAACTCCGCCCAGTGTCCTTCTCACTGGAAATCCCCTGAGCTTTGATTCCTTTGCTGACATGCTGCTTCCTCTGGGAAAAGCAGCCAGAAAACCCAAGGCCATTGCTTTGAGTGAAGGTCTTTCTTAGAACACTTTTCCTGAAGTGCACCCAGGAAGGCTGGGCTGCAGCAGCACATGGCCCACATCTCCTCCAGAACACCTGGAAGCCCTTCTCTCACCATCCAGCCGCTCCCCTGCCCTGTCTTCCCCACCCCACAGGGATGCTGCCGAGGAGTTAACAAACTTCACAGTTCAATCCTGATATCCTACTGCTGACTGGGATGGGGGGAGACCAGGGGCAGTTTTGGCCCCCATCAGCACCAGCTCTTGGGACAGCCAGGCTCTCTCTTGACATGTGGGCTCATCTCTGCAGCTTTGCTGTCCTCCACAGGGCGTTTGCTGAAAAAAATCATCTTCTAGAAAAGATAGATGACACCAGCCCAGGGGTCAGCAGCACCGCATGAGAGCTTGGCAAGATGCCCTGAGGACAGCCAGGCCAGGCAGAGAGAGGTGGAAGGACCACAGGGGCTCTCTGAAGCAGCCCCATTGTACAACATAGACAAGGGGGCTAAATAAACACTGGGCTGAAAGATGAGAGTGCTCTTCCAAGGGAAATTTACAGCTGCTGGACAGGCCTGGGGCTCTTGCTGGAAAGCTTCAGTCTCTGGGCTCCCGGTGCCCAAAGGCATTGCAGATAACTCCTTCTCAAGCAATGGCAGGGAGCAGGGTGGAGAAGTCAAGGATGAGGCAGATCAGAAAGACTGGGGCAGCACAAAGACATCTACAAGGGAGAGAGACAGCATCTGAAAGGCACTCCTTGCTGCCCTATGAGCTGGTGCCGTGGGCTCTACAACTGCTGCCTGCAGTCAGCTTGGAAGCTCCGGCAGTTTTAACAGGAGGTTTGTCTGCAAACAAGATGCAGAGACGTTACGATGATGGATGCGGGTATATTCCTGACCTAGGCTCTCCAGAGGGAGATTCGCTGTCTCCTCATGGGCCATAGAGGCTTTTAATATGGGATGAACTTCACTTGGTCTCCCCAAGCTCATGTCCAACCTGTTCCATGGCCTCTGACTGCGATCTGCTGTCCACCTAGCTTCATCCCCCCTCACAACCCTGGGGACTCCTTGGAGATGAATGGCTGCTGTGCCAGCACCTACTGCTCCAGGAAGGGAGTGCAAGGGGAAGATGCTACACTCGCAGGTGCAAAGAAGGTTCATTTTGCCATGGGATCCCAGGAGGTCACCATGCACATCGTCAGTGGGGTCTGAAAAAAAGAAAACTTACAGATGTTGAGGCAGCTGAGCTCATCAAGCACATGTAGAAAAGCTCCTGATTTCAGTATGGCTGGCTCTTTTGAAATGCCCCAGGAAGGAAGATTTGGTCTCAGGCATCATCAGCCCCATTGGCCAGTCTAGACAGAACTGCCTGGACTTGAATCAGAAGTTTGTGGATAAGAGATTTAGCTTCATTTAGCTAGAAATGGGATATCTCTCTCCAGTGAGCCAGCTGCTTGCCATTCCGTTAGTCCCTGACCACAGGCAGCACTGAATCTGTGATCTCTCCCCCTCCAGTTTCTCAGAGTCCCTGGGTAACCCTGAAAGCACTGCTTCAGTATCAGCTTCTGCAAGAGGCCTTCCAAAAAGCAGCTAGGGGATTAGGTGAGGGGAAGAACCAGAAAATCGCACACATTCTTCCCTGGATTCGTGAAAGACAATAAGAAAGAAATACAAGACCCCCAAAAGCAAGTCCACTTGATGGGAGCGGCAGGTGAGCATCTCTGGTTCAGTAGTGATACGACGCACTCAACTGCAGCTTGCAGACAAGAATCCTGAAACCTTCCAGTAGCCAAGATTGCCACCTGATCCCAAGGTCCCCTGTCCTCTGCCCCATGCATTTCCACGGGACCAAAGCCCCTGTGCACAGCAAAAGGAAAGTATGTGAATGTACACACATGGTAACTTGCTCCTGGCCTTTTCAGCCTATGGAGGAAGACAACTTCCCTCATTAGAAAATGAAGCAGGTCTGACCTGGACTTTCTCAAAACACTCTAAAGCCAGAGGCAGGTTTCTCCCACAAGCGACAGCAAAGCCCTCCTCCTGCCCATGTTGTTTGGGAAATGGCACAAGAACCAGGAGAATCACAGAGAGATTCACACCTTCAGAGACACCAGTGAGTGCAGCCCCTCCTGACATCATCCGCGCAGAAGCCTCCAGCCCTTGGGATGACTTTGCCTCCTAACAGAGGTGCCAGAGCATCTGATCTGGATTTACCAGGCCTGCCTTAGTACCATGCCACAATAATTGTCACAGCATCCCAGCCTTTCCTTGCTCGAGCCAGTCTGTTTATAGGTTGTTTGGATCTCCACCTCCACATTGCAGGGGGCTTGAACACCACTGATCACATCCACTTCTACCTCTGACCTGAAGGGAGAGGAAGATTTCCCCGTTTGCTGTTGTGGCAAGTGGCGCCTCTCTGCAAGAGATTTCATCTCCTGCTCGGGGCCCCTCTGCACTGGCCAGGACCTCTCCCAGCCCCTCTAAGCAGGGCTCCGGTCAAGTCTTCGTAACAACTCCCCATTCCTCACAATAGCTTGGCACTCCTGTAGCAGTTTGGGTGGGGAATGCCAAACTCACACCAACGAATGGCTCTGTCCAATCACCTGAGGAGCAGCAGGTACCACCCAGTGCGGAGGTCAGCGCTTGAATAAAGACCTCCCCAACTTTTCTGGGTGCAGCTGGGAAGGCGATTTTGTTATAAAAGTAGCGGGGCAACTGAACTGCTTAAAGGGAGGAACAAAAGGGCACAGAAAGCACTGCGCAAAATGGCTCCAGCCTTAAATAACGTGGGTAAGGAAGGCACTGGAACAGAAGATGGGGTTTAGGCGGAGCATGCAAATTACAACCAATCCTAGGAGATGGGGGCTGAACATAACCCTATACGGTACTGCGTCAAGTATCAACCAATGAAAGGACAGAACATACGCACAGTACAATACAATACAACAACTTCTATGCAAAATCTACAATTTCCTTATTAATTACACATTTTTAGACTGCCACAACCCAGCCTGCCCCATGCAGAGCCCTGGGGGTGGCTCCTGCTACACCCAATGCCAGAAGAACACCACAGGAGACCCTGGGGAGGGAAGAAGGGAAGGAAAGAAGGAAATCTCAGTGCTATGGATCTGGAGCAGCTGGGGGAACTCCAGTGCCTCCCAAGACGCCCTGTCAGACACGTGAGGAACTGCAGAGTCGAGAGCTCTCCCCACGCACCCCTACGGCCCGCTCCGAAATAAATACCGTTGACTGCCCATGGAAGGTCCCCTTCAGAGTAGCGACACCATCCCCGTAGCCCCTTGCTCTGGATTCCCCCGCCCATTCCTGGCCTCACCCCTTTGTGCCCAGAGCCCACTAGCTTTGAGCTACAGGGAGCAGAGGGGCTCTGTTGCCACCCTGTCAGGCGGCGTGAGCTGTAGAACAGCTCCAGTGGCCAAGTGCAGGGCTGAGCTCTCCATGGGACTGTGTCTGGCTTCAGGCAGTTTTCTGACAGGGAATGGGACTATTCTAGCCCAAAGGGAGCAATCAGGACCCAACATCTGCTTTGTTTAAGGCTGTCAGGAGCCTTCTTGGTCGCTTATCCTTTGATTTTTGTCCAAATCTTGAAGTGGTTTTGATGAGGTACAAAAATGAGGGGCAGAAAGCATGCCTTCCTCCCCCATAGACACGGTTTCCCCTCAGATCAGGGGGATCAGACCAAACCTCCGGTGGGAGCTGTTTTATTAAGCTTGTCAGACCTTGAACATCAGGGGAGCTGTGTACAGCTCGTGGCAGCAGGTGCTGGGGCCTTGGCCAGTGTCACCTGGAAGGGGAAAGGAGGAAAGGGGACCAGCACAGATCCCTGCTGCCCTGCATATCCCCTGAGCCAAGGGACACTTATGGACAGTTGTTCTGCACCTCCCCCTGTCCCCTTTGGGTCAGGGCTATCACCTGACACTGCGGTGACAGACGGGTTCCTCAGGATATCCTTGGCAGAATGATGACGGCACTGAGTCATAGTGTAGTGGTTTGGACTTTGTTTTCCCCCAGAGGCTAAAGAAAAGTGGTAGACCCCAAGGGGTGGAAACCCTTGGAAGTTTTGAAGTTCTGCCCAATGGGCGCTCCTGCAAAAATGTAAACATATCACAACCAGACCGGAAGAGATGAGTTGTAGTTTGGGTTGTTGTAGGAGAGGTGGCCATGTTGTAGAGCCACGAGGAAGGGGCTCTAAGCCCCTTGGGCCCTCTGGGGCCTCCCAGCCCTTGGCTGGGGGGCTGCAGGGACCTGGAACAGCATAAAGCTGGGCTAGGTGCCTGTAGTTATGCCGGGAGATGTTTTCTCCATGGACGCAGAGCAGCAGCCGACGCTGACCAGAGAAACGGTGGCAGAGAGCCAGAGATAAGGACCTGAACCAGAGGAGCAGCAGAAACAACATGCAGCACCGCAGAGAAGACTCCTGGAAAGGGAGGAGAAAGAGAGCCAGCAACTGAGAGACAGAGTTTGGGGTAAGACTGTACCAGATTCCCCAAAACTCCCTTGGAGACCCTCTTGGAGAAGAGGGACATAGACTCCTATTAAGGAGAAAAGTTTTAGACATGCAGCACTGGAGAGAGAGGAGCTAAGAAGCTCAAAAGAGCATCCTGGAGCTGGACTGGGACAGCCAGATGGAATGCAGGGGGAGTTGACCTTGGCTCCCCCCTTGCACTGCTGCCACGGTGGCAGCCTGAGAGACAGGGCACAGAGGCCCTGCAAGAGATACCAGACCGTCACGAAGACCCCCCTGTGTCTCGTGATATGACGTGGTGAAACGACCTTGTCTGGGGTTACGAAGCCCACGGAAGACCCCTTTGCCTGTGTCAAGGGGGCCGAGGGAGAGTTTGGATACCTCCCATGTGAGTGCTGGCAGAAAGCCAGCTATCAGCTGCTGCATGTGGAAAAGACAGACAGACTGCTGCCTCAGAAGATGCTGCTGCTTAAGGACTGGAAGGGATCTGTCCTTCTTTCCCTCCTGGACTTTTATTTGGAGGGGAGAAGAGATCTGATCCATTGTAAATACTATATGTCATGGTAGAGATAGTTTGTGATCGTGTGTATAATGTGATATGGTATTTATTTGTATAGTCATTGTAATATATTCCCTTTCCCCCACTTTGAGTCTGGTGTGTTTTGTCTGAAAAAACCCATCTCACATTAGGTTGAGATGTGGGAGGGGGGATGGAGCTAGGGAATTGGATTTTGGGACTATCTCAAACCATGACACCCACACAAAAGAACCAACCAGCAGATCCACATTCCAAACTGAAGACCCTCCAAAGGCTGTGGGGGGGTGTGGGGTTTTTTTAACTCTCTCCTCAGAAATGGGAGGCACTGCCTGGAGGATGCCACTTGTCCCTGCATGGTCCCAGTTGCTCCCAGTATGATCCCACTATGAGTCCAGTCACCTCCAATGATCCCAGTAAATTCCAGACACTTCCAGTGGATTCAATGAATCCAGTTTAATCCCAGTCATCCCCAGTATGGTTGCAGTCCCTCTCCCATACTCCCAGTATTATTGCAGTCATTCCCAGTCTGGTCCAAGTATGAGCCCAGCAGGGGCCCAGCTGCTCCCACTCTGATCCCAGTTGCCCCCAGTGTGGTTGCTCCAGGATGGATCAGGAATGGGGACCCCTCTGTGCCCCCCCCTTGTGTCACCCTGTTCTGGGAGAGCTTTGGGGGGACATCTGCACCCCAACACGGCATCCAGCGCATCCCAAAGTGTGCAGGACCCCCTTAAACCACCCCACAGCCCCCAAGGAACCTCCAAACCCACTCAGAGTCCATCCAGAACTCCACCTAACCCTTTTCTGGGGGGACTTTCATGGACTCTGGTGTTACTGGGAGCCTCCCCTGGCTGCACGTGAAGAGCTCTTGGGTGAGAGGGGGTGTTGGGAAGTTGGGGGTCGGTGAGTCAGAGGGGATAAAAGGGGTGGTGGGACCCCAAGACTGAATGGGAGAGGAGTGGGACCCCCCAAAAGTGGAGAGGGAGGGAGGCTGAGAATTGGGGGATGATGGGAAAGGGGTGGGTGAGGTCAGAAGAGGGGGAAAAAGGGGAGGGTGGGACCCCCAAACTGAGCATGAGGGAGGTGGGGATTGGGGGAATGATGTGTATGGGGTGGGAGAGGGGGAAAAAGTGGGGGTTGAGACCCCAAACTAAGCATGAGGGGGCTGGGGCTTAAGGGGACCATGGAAAAGTGGGAGAACCAGGGAGAGGGGTGGAAAAGGGGGGTGGTCTGGAGGGATGGACAGTCCCATGGGGGTCTTTGGGCACTGGAGGGTTGGGAAAGGGTGGTCCCCCTGAGCTCCCAACTTCCTCTGGGGTGCTGGGGGCTGCTGGATCCAATCTCAGCCTTGCATTGTGCCAACAGTTGAAATTTAGAGCAATTCTAGAGGGGGGACTGAACCACGTTTGTCCCCCAGGCTTTAATGATGGCAAATCAGATCTATTGATAGAAAATGAATTATTTATTTTTGCAAATGATGACACAGAACAGAATTATTTAGTGAACAGTAGAAACACTAAAACTACCAGTAGTACAGGATAAGATAGGACAGGGCACTACACTAAAGCAATTGTTGAAGCAATTCTACTAAAGGTGGCAAACAAGCAATAATTCTTAATTAGAGATGGATGGAACTCCCCCAGACCAGCGCTGGTGGGGAGATCTCTGCTCTCAACCTCCAGCAGTGACCTTGGGGGGTCCCCAGCCAAGGCAGGAATCTCCACACACCCCCAAGAAGGGTTCTGTTGGAAGAAGCTGCCCCTGGGAAAGGGGACTGGCCCTTTCTGGTAGAAACCCAGGGACTGACAGTCCTTGGACTCCAGGGCTTCCCTCACCATCAGGGGCTTCATTTGGGGTCAAACCAGTCTGGGGTCCAACATCTCCTGCCTTGTCCCGGCCCCCTCTCAGCTCAGCACTGACCCCTTTGCAAATGGGGCATTGTCTTGGGGCCATTGCAGGGGGGATGTCCTGCCCCAGTGTCCCAGTGTTCCTTTAATTGCCAGAGGCCCTGCAGTGTCCCAGTGGCCCCTTGATTCCATGACCTTCTGAAACACCTCAGGCTTCCTTTGGTTCCATGAGGCCCCCCTGTCACAAAGGCCCCTGGATTCCATGAATTCCGCAGTGTCACAAGGTTCCTTTTTTTCCATGGGGCCCTGCAGTGTCCCAATTGTGCCTTGATTCCAGGAGTACCCAAATTCTCCCAGGGTTCCTTTGGTTTCAGGAGGTCCCGCAGTGTCCCAGCGGCCCCTTCATTCCAGGCAGGCCCAGGGAGACGAAGGCAAAGACGGAGCCCCGACCCCCGTCAGCATCTTGGGGGGGCGGGGGGGCAGGACCCGGGAAACGGTGGCGGCTGCTGGGAAGGGACTGGGATGGACTGGGATGGACTGGGATGGACTGGGACAGACTGGAATGGACTGGGATGGACTGGGATGGACTGGGACGGACTGGGATGGACTGGGATGGACTGGGATGGACTGGGACGGACTGGGGTGGACTGGGATGGACTGGGACGGACTGGGATGGACTGGGATGGACTGGGATGGACAGGGATGAATGGGACTGTCTGGGATGGACTGGGATGGACTGGGATGGACAGGGATGAATGGGACTGTCTGGAATGGACTGGGATGGACTGGGACAGACTGGGACGGACTGGAATGGACTGGGATGGACTGGGATGGACAGGGATGAATGGGACTGTCTGGGATGGACTGGGATGGACTGGGATGGAATGGGATGCTCTGGGACAGACTGGAATGGACTGAGATGGGCTGGGACAGACTGGAATGGATCGGGACACCAGGATACACCGGGACCAGGACTGGGACCCAGCAGGACCCCCCGGGAGCAGGATCTGAACACACTGGGACCCTCCAGGACCAGAAATGGGGCAACAGGGATCATACTGGGAGCAACTGGGACCACACTGAGGGCTACTGGGAGCAACTGGAGGCCACATAGGATATAGTGGGAGTGGCTTGGAGTCACTGGGATCATACTGGTGGAAACTGGAATGTTACTGGGGCATCTGGGAGTGACTGGGAAGGACTACGAGCCTGCTGAGGGCTCTACTGGAATATACTGGGAGTGTCTGCAACCATGGTGGGGGTAACTGGGACTGTACTGGGAGTGACTGGGACTACATGAAGGGGAATTAGGACCAGGCTGGGGGCAACTGGAAGGAACTGAGTGACTGGATCTACAATAGAAGCAACTGGGATTGACTGGGACTGTCAGGAGGGAGGACTGGGATCATACTTGGAAGTGACTGGATCTGTGCTAGGGGTAACTGGGAGCAACTGGGACCATACTGGGATCACAGTGGGAGCAGCTTGGCCCATGCTGGGAGCAACTGAGACCACACTGAGGGTGACTGGGGTCATACTGGGATCATACCAGGAGTGAGTGGGATCATGCTGGAGATGATTGGGATCATCCTGGGAGCAACTGGGAGTGCACTGGGGATGACTGGAAGTGGCTGTGAGCAACTGGGATCCTGCTGGAAGCTTCTGGGGGCAACTGGGAATGAGTGGGACCACATGGAGGAAACTGGGAGCAACTGGGAGAGACCAGGAGTGACTGGGATCATCCTGGGACTGACTGGGCGCTGAATCCGAAAAATCGGTCCGAGAAACTGCTCAGAGACTTTTTTCTCTTTAAGCAGCCAGGTATTTGTTTCTTCAACGTTGGGAGCAAGCCAGCTCGCGCTGGACAAACTTGCTCCAAGGCTTCACACAAAATCAGCATTTTTATACAATCTTCAGCTGGGATTAAATGCATATTCAAGTGATTCCAACATCTCTCTCTGCATATTAAGAATAGGCGGAGTATAGGTGGAGCTCAGGCGGGGCTTGGGGCGGTGCTTCTCTTGGCCCTCAATCCTGAGGGGACTTCCACTCTTCCTCCATGGCTCTGGGGGCTTCAACTCATCTTCCTCAGCTTGACCTTCCTTCTCTTCCATTGTTCTTGACCCGCTCCCTGAAGCTTGGAAAAAGCCCTGGCTCCCGGCCTATTCCTCCTATTCCAATGTCTCCCTGATCCTGCTGTCTCTCTAATTTATCCCCTCTAGGCCTAGGACATGTTCCTGTACTATTCTCTGAAGCTTTGCTCCAGTCAGTAGAACAGAACGAGCACAGATGGTCTTGGCTGTTGGGAGCTTGTTAGCAGGCCCAAATTTCTTCGTGAACTCTTTTGGGCCTGGTCTCCTGTTTCACCAGGGACACAGCCCGGGCCCGGGTGTTCCCATTCCCATTGCACGGGTTTGCATTCCTGTTCCAGGTGTTCCCATCCCATTCTAGTTGTTCCCATCCCATTCCAGGTGTCCCCATTCCCATTCCAGGAGTTCCCATTCCCATTCCAGGTGTCCCCATTCCCATTCCAGGAGTTCCCATTCCCATTCCAGGAATTCCCATTCTCATTCCACAGGTTTGCATTCCTGTTCCACGTGTTCCAATTTCCTTTCCAGGTGTTCCAATTCCCTTTCCAGGTGTTCCATCCCATTCCAGGTGTCCCCATTCCCATTCCTATTGTCCCTCCTCCCATTCCTGGTGTTCCTATCCCACTTCTGTTTTCCCCATTCCCAGTTCCTGATGTCTCCATTCCCATTCCTATTGTCTCCATTCCCATTCCTATTGTCCCCATTCCCATTCCAGGTATTCCCATCCCACCTCTGTTTTCCCTATTCCCATTCCAGGTGTCCCCATTCAAATCCCAGATGTTCCCATTCCCATTCCTGGTGTCCCCAACCTGCTCCCAATGTTCCCATTCCCAATGTTCCCATTCCCAGCCCAGGTGACCCCATTCCCATTCCTGATGTCCCCATTCCCATTCCAGGTGTTCCCATTCCAGGTGTCTCCATTCCAATTCCAGGTGTTCCCATTTCCATTCCTGGTGTCCCCATTCCAATTCCAGGTGTTCCCATTCCAGGTGCCTCCATTTCAATTCCAGGTGTTCCCATTCCAGGTGTCTCCATTCCCATTCCAGGTATTCCCATTCCAGGTGTCTCCATTTCAATTCCAGGTGTTCCCGTTCCCATTCCTGGTGTCCCCATTCCCATTCCAGGTGTCTCCATTCCCATTCCAGGTGTTCCCATTCCAGGTGTCTCCATTCCAATTCCAGGTGTTCCCATTCCAGGTGTCTGCATTTCAATTCCAGGTGTTCCCATTTCCATTCCTGGTGTCCCCATTCCAATTCCAGGTGTTCCCATTCCAGGTGTCTCCATTCCAATTCCAGGTGTTCCCATTCCAGGTGTCTCCATTCCAATTCCAGGTGTTCCCATTCCAGTTGTCTCCATTTCGATTCCAGGTGTTCCCATTTCCATTCCTGGTGTCCCCATTCCCATTCCAGGTGTCTCCATTCCCATTCCAGGTGTTCCCATTCCAGTTGTCTCCATTTCAATTCCAGGTGTTCCCATTTCCATTCCTGGTGTCCCCATTCCCATTCCAGGTGTCTCCATTTCAATTCCAGGTGTTCCCATTTCCATTCCTGGTGTCCCCATTCCCATTCCAGGTGTCTCCATTCCCATTCCAGGTGTTCCCATTCCAGTTGTCTCCATTTCAATTCCAGGTGTCCCCATTTCCATTCCTGGTGTCCCCATTCCCATTCCAGGTGTTCCCATTCCAGGTGTCTCCATTCCCATTCCAGGTGTTCCCTCCCCATTCCACGTGTCCCCATTCCCATTCCTTCTGCCCCCATTCCCATTCCTAGTGTCCCCAGTCTGTTCCCAATGTCCCCATTCCAATTCCAGGTCTTACCATTTCCATTCCTGGTGTTCCCATCCCATTGCTATTGTCCCAATCCCATTCTTTATGTCTCCATTCCCATTGCAGGCATTCTCATTCCCTTTCCAGGTGTTCCATCCCATTCCAGGTGTCACCGCTGACATTTCCCCTGCTGGTTTACCATTAAACCAGCACACCAGGTCTGTGCCCAGCGGGGGTCCCTGTGGATCATCCAACGCGGGTCCTCCCATGGCTGATGGAGTTGGAGCAGCGGCCGAAGCTCTTCCCGCAGTCGGGGCACTCGGGGCTTCCATTACTTGTGGGTCCGTGGGTGGGAGGTCAAGGAAGAGCTCTGCCTGAAGCTCTTCCCACAATCCCGACAGTTGTAGGGCCTCTCCCTGATGTGGAGGCGACGGTGGGTGTAGAGGGTGGAGCTGTCCCACATTCCCTACACGTGTAGGGCTGTTCCCCAGTGTGGATGTGCTGGGGGCTGAGCAGCTTGGGGCTTGTGCTGAAGCTCTTCCCACATTCCAAGCACTTGTAGGGCCATTCCCTGGTGTGGATGC
The DNA here is from genome assembly GCF_003945595.2 of Pipra filicauda. Taxonomy (NCBI): domain Eukaryota; kingdom Metazoa; phylum Chordata; class Aves; order Passeriformes; family Pipridae; genus Pipra; species Pipra filicauda. The sequence continues at coordinate 4,642 of NW_024105004.1, read as the reverse complement.
AACGGTGTTTGCAAAGGCTGGAGCTGTCCCTGAAGCTCGTCCCACACTCCGTACACGTGTAGGGCCTTTCCCACTGTGGATCATCTGGTGTCGAAGCAGGTTGGAGATGTGAGTGAAGCTCTTCCCACATTCCTCACACATGTAGGGCCTTTCCCCACTATGGATCATCTGATGTCGGAGCAGTTGGGAGCTCTGAGTGTAGCTCTTCCCACATTCCTCACACATGTAGGGCCTTTCCCCACTGTGGATCATCTGGTGTTGGAGCAGGTGGGAACTCTGATTGAAGTTCTTCCCACACTCCCCACACGTGTAGGGCCGTTCCCCAGTGTGGATGCGACGGTGATTGTGGAGGGTGGAGCTCTGATTGAAACTCTTCCCACACTCCCCACACGTATAGGGCCGTTCCCCACTGTGGATGTGCTGGTGCCTCAGGAGGTCGGATCTCTTGCTGAAGCTCTTCCCACATTCCAAGCACCTGAAGGGCTTTTCCCTGCTGGGAGGCTGCTCAGGGACCACCAGCTCGCAGCTCCGCCTCAAGCTCCGGCCGCCTTCCCGGCACACGCTGGCTCTTTCCTCCTCACAGCCCCCTGGGATGGCTTTGGAGCCCCTCCTGCGGGGGCATCTCCGGCCCTTTTCCTCCCCGCTGCCTTCCTGCGCCGGGGAGCCCTTCAAAACGGCCTCTCCCACCAGGCTCTGCCGCCGGGATTTGTCCTCCGCGCTCTCCGGCCTCACCTCGGGGCCTGGGGCAGGAAGCAACAAGGACACGCAGGGGATTTGCCTCCGGCCCACAGGGAAGCCCAAGGACATCCCCCCAACTCCGGCCCCAGCAGGACGGCCACAAAAGACAAAAGACCGACCCAAAGGGGCACTGACTTCCTCCTCACCTGCCTGGGGGGCCCGCGGCATCTTCCTCTTCCTCGCAGCCTCCTCCTCCATCCGACCAAGCTCTGGGAAGCAGAAATCCTGCTGGGGGGGGAAAAACAAGGGGTGAGTGCATTGCCTTGGGGGTTCCTCCTGCCCAAGTTCAGCTCTAGGACTCACTGGGCATCTTGTGCCCATAAAAACCCCATAAAAACAACATTCAACCCAAAGACCCCTCCCAGGAGTTCCCCCTCTCTACTCTCTGGGGTTAGGGGGGTCCCCCCTGTCTGGTGTGATGGCACTTCTGCCTGCATTGGGGGTCCCCCTTCTCCGGGCTACCGGGGGTCCCGTGGCTCCGGGGCGTTCCCACTCTCCGGGGTCCCCTTGAGTGTTGCCAGGGGGGTCCCAGGGCTCACTTCTCCCCACTCTGCCTCCCGGGGCCGGCCGGCCCTCCTCTCTCGCCCCCCACCCTCGCAAACCTCTTGGCGCTCTCGGCTCCCACCCCGCCTCAAGGCCCCCCCTCCTCTCCACACTCCAAGGCCTTCCCCCTCTCCGGGACCCCCGCTTAAGGGGCCCGACGTTCCCTCTCTGCTCCCCCCCCTCCAGCATTCCGGGGGTCCCCCAGCTCCGGGATCGCCCCTCTCCGCTCTCCCCACTCCGCGGCTACCGGGGTTCCCCCCCGGCTCTCACGGGGGGCCCCCAAACCGTTCTCGCCCCCCCCGCCATTGCCGAGCCACCGCCAGGACCTTTGGGCTGCTCTTCTTTGTGCTCCCGCTCGGCTCCTCCCTCGGCTGGGCCGCCGCTTTTGGCGGGTTTCCTCCTCTGGGATCCACCCCCTGCAGCCCTTCCCCCCCTGGCCCAGCCCCCTTGGGCCCCCCTTGGGCCCCCCTTGGGCCCCCCTTGCCCAATAAGTCTGATTATACAGACAAGTAATTGGTTTTAATCCAGAAAACCCAAATGTAGAACCCAGCACCCTGGGCCATGAACAAAGTGCTGTTCCTTGGGCCCCCCCGAGTCCAAAGTAAAGGGAGAGGGGAAAAAAAACCTACTGGTGAGAGAGCTGTTGCAGTCTGGTCAAAAGTGGGGATTGCAGTCCAGTTGAGGGGGGTGGTCTCAGGTTGGTTGAGAGTGGTGAGCTGCAGTCCTCCTCTGGATCCCACGAGTGGTAAAAAGGTTCCGAAACTCCAGGTTTATATATTCTCCAGTTCAGGTAGGAATGCCCAGTCCTCCCCTCAGAGCGGGCAATTCCATAAAAGGATGCTTAATTTTTCTTTCAGAACGGGCAATTCCATAAAAGGCTGTGAGGATGCTCAGTCCATAAAAGGCTATGAGGATGCTCAGTCCATAAAAGGCTATGAGGGTGCTCAGGACATCCCCCCCACCTCGCAGGCCTCTCCTGACAACAGTTCCTGGGAAAATGGCATGGAAGGCCAGAGAATCCACAGTTTTGGGCTACACCCATCCAGTGAGGAATCGGTCCCAGCTGTTCTAACTAGGACACTGTGTCCGTCATCGCTGCCATCATCATCATCATCGGCCTCCTGGGAGTCGGTGTCTGGAAGCTCCGATCCGGTAACTCCCGGGATGGGGGTCGGGAAGGGGCACGGATCCGCCCGGCAGCATTCCGGGCATCCTGTGCCACGGGTGCTGATCCTGCTTTCTTTCCATAGGGAAGAGGGAGGGGAATGGATACGACCCCGCGCCCACCAGTGAGTCCCAGCAGCGTGTGTGGATCCAGATCCTCTGGGCAGGGATCCCAGGATGGAGGCCGGGATTCCAGAGGGGAATGGGGGCCTAATGGCTGGAGTGGGATTGGAAGGGGATTCCAGCTCAGGGCAGGATTCCAGAGTGGGATCAGGTGGAATTGTGGACTGGGATCAGGGCTGGATTCTGGAGTGGGATTGGCGTGGGATGGATGGAGTGGGATTGGGGTGGAATGGACAGAGCAGGATCAGGTGGGATTCCGGAGCAGTTCCTACTCTCCCTGGGCTCCACAGTTGGCTCCATCCCCTGGGATGGGAACAGGGACATGGTGACTCCTTTCCCCACTCTCATCCCAGCAGGAATCACAGCCTGAGTGATCCTGGAGCTGGATCCGCCCCTTCCCTCTCCCTGTGGAAAGGCAGGAGCTGCTGGTAGAGCTCATCCCGCTGCTCCCACCCAACCCGGCCCCCCTACAGCTCTTCCCGATGGATCAACTTCCTGCTTTTTCCCGTGTGAAACCCAGGACCACAATTATTCCTGAGGTTTTAATTTGGGTGTGAAAATCTCCTGCATTGGGCAATAAATCCTGGCTCCCTCCTCCGGCATCCGGCAGTTCCTCTGTGGGAACCAGGAATAGGAATGGGGACAGGGGGGAATGGGATGGGGACATTGGGGACAGGGATGGGGGCACCGGGAGCAGGTTGGGGACAGCAGGAATGGGAATGGGAACTCCAGGAATGGGAATGGGGACATTGGGAGCAGGTTGGAGTCACCAGGAATGGGAATTGGGACACCGGGAATGGAAATGGGGACATGGGAGACCAGGATAGGGATAGTCGGGACAGGAACGGGGACCCTGGGAGCAGGTTGGCACAGCAGGAAGTGGGAATGGGGAGAGGGATGGGAACCCCAGGAATGGGAATGGGGACAGGGATGGGAAAGTGTCTCTCCAGGAGTTGGTTCAATACAAAGGTCGGTCCCTGGCTCGAGGCCACGGGAAGCCCCTTCTTTGGGAATGTCTGGGAAGCAGGTGTCAGAGTTTTGAAAAGAGGTGTTGGAATTCTTCCTCAGTGTCCCCCCCATTGCCATCTGTGTCTCCCGGGATGGGGTGGGTTGGAGCGGAGCCGCAGGCGCTGGGCAGGGGCAGTGGGGGGAGGGCGGCTCTCGGGGACACCGCGGTGGCCGCGGGGAGGGCGGGGGGTCCTTTGTTCGGGGGCTTTTGGGGTTTGTCCGGGACCGGACAGAGCGGGAGCTGGTTTTGGCCACCTTCTTCTCTTTTCCTGAGAGGAAGTTTTTTCCCCATGGGACACCTCGTGGAGAACGACAGAGAGAGAGAGAGAGAGAGAGAGAGAAAGAGAGAGAGAGAGAGAGAGAGCCCGACCCATCTGGGAGCGAGGTGTTCTGCTTTGGGGACTGCCCCTGGGAAAAGGGACTCCTTCACTGCTGGCTGCGAGCACACGGGGCTGCGAGAGCTTTGAACTGCCGGGACAGTTTCTCCCCCCCACCTGGGCATTTGGGACTTTGTTTGGTTTCTTCTGAAAGTTTTTGGTTGCACCATTTGTTGTTTATTCAGATTTTGTCAATAAAAAGCTGTTTCTTTTCCACACTTCCACCTGAAGTCTCTTAATTTCTAAGTTGTAATCTTGTTGAACTAAGACCCAGTACAACCAAAAATGCCGGGAAAAGGGGGATTGGGCATCCTCAGTCCCCCATCTCCCTCTTGTTTGGGGCAACTCTGAGCTCCGGGACAATTTATCCTCTGTTTGAGGTTCCCCTGATCTGTGGGAGCCCTGGGTGGCTGGTTTGGGGTTGCCCTGAGCTTTGGGAGCCCTGGATGGGCACTTTTGGTGGGCCCTGAGCTCCCCCCTCCTCCGCAGCCCACGGACCCCCCCGAACCCCCCAGCCCCGGGGCTGCCGCGGGGGCCCCCAACGGCCCTCAGCCAATCCCAAAGCGCCCACGCCGCCCGCGCCCAATCCCAGCGCGCCGCGCTGATGACTCATCAGTCGCCGGGAAGACGCCTCGAAAAAAGGGCCCCACCTGCGCCCTCAGCCAAGCCCAGCGCGCCCCAAACCCCCC
>NW_024105003.1:0-72507 GCF_003945595.2 Pipra filicauda | reverse complement strand
AGGATCCCTGGACTACCACAGACCTACATGAGGAAACTATGAGGACTAAGAGCGTTGTCAGTAGACTCAAAGTCACAGTCTGCTTGTGGTTTGTGGGATTTAGAAATAAAACAGGGTTGATAAGCACTGATTTGCACTTCCTGCTTTCTGAGGGGATCTGGTTTCATTAGCACCATAATAAATGAACCCCTCTAACCCTTCCCACCACACTCAGCTATTCCAAGGTTTTCCCTGAAAGATTTCTTCATACTTAGTCCAAATTCCCTCTCTTAGACTCCCACTCTTCTGAACACACCATGACAAACCAGGGGAGTCATTCTGTGTCCCTGCTGGGTTCTGGTCACTGCCAACAGGGATGGTGAACAGAACAGTCATGGCTTGGCCATAACAAAAGTCTGGTATCCAACGAGTTTTCCAAAATCATGTGTTTAACATGGACTGACCCTGTCCATGTGTCCATTTAGGCAAAACTGACCAGTGGTGGAACAAACCCCCCGGAGCACAACATCAACTGCTTGATGAGTCCCACCATGACAAGGAACCCCCCAGCCTGGTGCTGCAGGACTAAAATCTGAGACAAGTTGCAGGGTGAAGGTTTTCTTCACCACATGCCACAGTCAGCCCAGAAGGAGAGCCTGGAAAAAAAAAACCTAATTAGCTGTTTTCTAAGTCTACCATCATTTCACATCATTGCAACTGAAAAAAGATCTATGTGTTCCATTTCCAGATGAAACATTAGAATTCTGTCCCTGTAATCTACAACAGCACCTCATAATCCATTGCAAGCACTGGATGGATAATGAAGCTGAAGGAAAACAATAAAATCTTGCACACAAATCTACCCATCAAACTCTGAAGAAATGTGGTGCAAGTGTAATTATTCACAAATGTGCCTCCAGCTATTTCTTTCATTTACTTTTCAAGTAGAAGGTAAAATGAATTGTGACAACACAGGGAGAAGAAAGCATTGCTTATTCCATATGGGGTAAAACTCTAAAGCAAAAAGTCTTTTTTGTGACTGCTAAACTCAGCCTGAACAGACCAGTTCATGGAAGGGCAGAAGCTGGTGAGGTGGACTGGGCAGAAAAGGGGATTCCAACTTTATCCTAAGAATTTCTCCATCCTCCAGATGAAGAGATTCTCAGGATAAAGAATTTTATCCTAAGAAGATAAAAGAGAGATTTTTTTTGTCACGTTCTGGAAAACCATTCAGCACGAAAAATTGCACGGGCTGGAGCCTCTAACTGGCATTTCATGTGTTAAGTGCCACCCTCCACCCCTGCTCATGTCCAACAGGAATTACAGGATCATAGTGAAGATGGAATATACTCATAAAACTACTGCATTTTTCAGGGGCTAAACTGCAGCGCTTGGAAAAAAAGATTAAATGAAGTGTGGGACAGAATCACAGCCCCCCATAACATGCCAGAAGCGGTATTTTGCCTCAGGCAGGATCATTACCTCCCACTGCTCCAAAGATTTCTCAAGCTGTGACAATCTTTATGCTGCTCTGATCCCAAGCTATTACACCAGCCTGTCCAATGAGGCAGAACAGTCCCTAATTAAAGAGGACCAAAATGGGCAGAAATCTCACGGATGTCGACATTCGTGTGGAGCATTATCTTCATCTTTATGTGATGGGAAGAGTCATTTTGTCTGACTAGACTCCACAAACCAACCAGCCAGCTAGAGAAAACATATGGGTGCTTGGATGTGTGGAGGCCACACTTAACTCCTTAAAAGTAACAGTTTTAAAAGCCAAGAGTTCATGTGGCCGCTCTTCCCCCTGTGTATTTAACTGAGGATGAGGAAGGAAAAAGAGGGGCTCATCTTCTAGGGGAGTTATAGAGTCACAGAATGGCCTGTGTTGGAAAGGACCTTAAAGATCACCCAGTCCCATCCCCCTACCAGGGGCAGGGACACCTTCCACCAGACCAGGTTGCTCCAAGCCCCCTCCAACCTGGCCTTGAACACTTCCAGGGGTGGGGCAGCCACAGCTTCTCTGGACAACCTGTGCCAGGGCCTCACTACACTCACAGCCAAGAATTTATTCCTATTATCTAATCTAACCCTACTCTCTGTCAGTGTGAAGCCATTCCCCCTTGTTCTGCCACTCCAGGCCCTTGCAAATAGTCTCTCTCCATCTTTCTTGGAGCTCTTTCATGTCCTGGAAGGCCACAATCAGGTCACCCCAAAGTTTCTCTTCTCCAGGTTGAACAATCCCAGCTCTCCCAGTCTTTCCTCCCAGCAGAGCTGCTCCAGCCCTGGGATCCTCTTGGGGCCTGCTCTGGACTCTCTCCAGCAGCTCCATGTCCTTGCTGGGCTGTTCCCCAGGGCTGGAGCAGCTCTGCAGGGGGATCTCACCTGAGGGGGCAGAGGGACAGAATCCTCTCCCTTGCCCTGCTGCCCACACTGCTTTTAATGCAGCCCGGGATCAATCCAACCCTTTCCATCTGCAAGATGACATAAAATAATACCATAACAGACCTTATGGCTGAAGAAAGGAGACAGCCAACCTCTCAATAAAACTCTCCAGTCTCTGAGAATGAGAAGGTCCCCCCTGAGCCTCCTTTTCTCCAGGCTGAGCCCCCCCAGCTCCCTCAGCCCCTCCTGCTGCTCCAGCCCCTTCCCCAGCTCCGTTCCCTTCCCTGCACACGCTCCAGCCCCTCCAAGTCTCTCTTCCATGAGGGCCCAGAACCGGACACAGCACTCAAGGAGCCTCACCAGTGCCCAGAGGGACAATCACTGCCCTGGTCCTGCTGCCCACACAATTTTTGATACAGGCCAGGATGCCATCAGCCTTTTTGGCCACAAATGTTCATCCACTTCATTATTAAGGACAGAATTTTTCTCTAATTAGCTTAGGAATAACAATAATTTTCCTTCCTGCTCACGAAAAGTGCAGCGGGGTGAGATACTCCTTTTGTGACCGGGGTGACCCTTGTGGGTTCCTTCCAACTCAGAATATTCTGTGACTACATCACTACAGGTTTTCATGTTTCTTCACCCCACAACGAACTCAGACATTCAAGAGCCACCTTCCAAAGTCAAAAGCTGCCAGTTCTGTTGGAGTCTCAGGAGGTTGGCACTTGATGGTGGGGAGTTCAGGGTTTATAGATGGGTTTTTGTTTTTCATGATAGGTTATTGGAAGGTGCTGACTGCTGGGGAAGTGTAATGTCCAAATGGGAACCATCTCTGAAGCTGAAGAACAACCCCTGGAGCTCAGCAGTCTCCTGTGACTTCAAAAGCTTTGTGTGAAAGGAAATAAAGGTTATCATTAATTATCAGATTAAATGTAACAGCTATTTTTATCTGAACTACACCAACTGGCCCCATAACATCACTCAAAGCAAGGCAGAAATAATTAATGCCTTTTGATTCAACTGTAAATTACAATTTGGGATAAAGAAGATGACCTTATTAGGCAACCAGAATTCTTTATTTTTTGAACTGACCTTTACTTTCAGAATACAGTGCTGTTATCTCGAATTTGAAAAATTAGTTTTGCTGTAAAAAATACTGGTCGTTCTTTTATGATTTTAAAAATGTTACTTCAGCATGAGGCTTTTGAAGTGTCTGATTAATCCTTTTTCTTTTCCTAGTTGTAATAATGTTCTGTAGTTGCTGTTCAAGAGCAACAATATTATTTCTGACATAAGATAAATGAAGTAGCACGGAATTAAGTACATGGGGGTAACACAATGGAACAGAAAGGAATAGCAATAAAATTCAGTTTACAAAAATTGCATTTTCAACTAACTTGTAGCCAACTACAGATGAATTGATTTTGCTCAACAATTAATGCAGAGACAAATATTGTTTTTCTTTGAAGGCTAATACTATTAAGTAATCATTTCTCATCTTCAAAATAATTAATGTGTCACTGACAGCCTTTTAAAATGGCTTGCAAATGCATAACTGATGCTTGGATAGGTATGTATTTGTTCATGGAGATCTACGAGGTGTTCTGGGAATGAAACTAGAGAGGCCATAATTCACATCCTCACATGGAGATCAAACTTCGTGGAAGTTTAACTAGGAATAAATAATAAATATAAATAATGAAATGGCCATCTCAGCTGTACAATCTCATCTCTTAGTGTTGGACTGACTGGTAAATTCCACGGAAGCCTCTTGGATCTAAAAGGAAGCAGAGCTGGGGACCAAGTCAGGTCCCTCTGTCCCTGCAGAACGATGCCCCACCAGCAGGGATAACACCCTTAGCCCTGACTCCTTTCCTCCAGCACAGAATGCCAAGATCCTCCTCACAAATCCAGCCCAAAGCTGCTGGAGCTGCACCCATCCTGCACCCACACGTGATCCCCAACATGCCGGCCGAGTTTTAACTGGGAATTACAGTGATGTGGTTTTAATTTCCTCCACAGTTTCCAGTTTCCTCACTTCCCAGTAAACACTGTGCCTTTAAAGAGCTTTGCTGTGGAGGGAGCTGCATTTCAGCAGTGCATGAAGCAACCACCCTCTCGACTCGCTCGTCAGCTGCTTGATTAATATATGATCACTTATTTCCCTATTATGGAAGCATTCAGGCACTTGGAGCTGTAGCTGGGAGCCCTAGTGTGGTTACAAATGCACAACAATAAATTCTTTCCCCTCCACCACCCCTCAGTGCCGTGACCTTTGCAAAAGTGTCTTCAGCAGGAGCGTTTAAAATAAAAACAGGAGGACTTCCTCAAGGCTACCCCTGCGGCAGCACATCATGCGAGGCCACGGCACGGTTCAGGCACCATCCACAGCTTCCCTAAGCATGGGATACTCACTGGTATGGCTGGGACTGTTCCAGACACCCTCTGCCAGGCTACTGTGCTCACACAGCGTGGCCAGGACCCCACCTGGCAGGTAGGGTGGATGAGAACACCTTGGGGTCTTGAGGGAAAGAGAGTTTAGCCCTTTTGATGCTGCACCATTTTGCATCGAAGCCAGAGAAAAGGCTCTAAGTCCGTTGTTTTTTTTATTCTAAGAGAGATGTTGCCTCCAGCACTTCAAAACACTTTGTGGCTCTAGACTGCAAGAGAACTGGTGTAAAATGAGTTGGCACTCGGTATTAATTGTGGGATGACCAACAGGGAAATGCAAAAGAGAGGTGTTCATCTTCCAGCATCTTGTCTTGCATAACAGCTTTGCTTTCCAGGAATGCTCCCTCGTCCCACCACCCCCCTGCAGTTTGTAAGAGCAGTCAGGGAATCAGCTCAGAGAAATGACAGCAATCAAAATATGCCACACAGAAGTGGCAGAAAAGGGGGCTCAAAGCCCAAAGTGACACGAGCTGGGGAAGAAGGCACAGGTTACAGAGGAAAACCTGTCAGTCACAAAAAGGAGAGGAGTCAATCAGAAGGACGTTTAGCAAGAGCATGTAGTGACAGCACAGGGGGGAATGGTTTCAAACCGAAAGAAAGTAGGTTTAGATCAGATATTAGGAAAAAATTCTTCCCTATGAGGGTGGTGAGGCCCTGGCACAGGTTGCCCAGAGAAGCTGTGGATGCCCCATCCCTGGAAGTGTCCAAAGCCAGGCTGGATGGAGCTCTGTGCAACCTGGTCTAGTGGAAGGTGTCCCTGCCCATGGCAGGGGGTTTGAATGAGATGATCTTTAAGGTCCCTTCCAAACCAGGTCATTCTGTGATTCTATGAAGAGCAGCACGGTATGGAGTCAGAAGATGTTTCCACACACAAAATAAAGACAATGATGAGCAAGATTTTGCTCTGCTCATCTTCAAAGTGGAAGATAAGGGCAGTTCCAGGAGTGATTGTACACCAACAGATCTCTGTTAGCAACTACTGAGAGGCTATTTGAAGTTTCCACGGTAACTTTAATAAAAACTGTTACCTGAGCACTTGGGAAGTCACAGTGAGAAAAATACCCTCCTCTTGTGAAATCCATCACCAGGTTTTAATTCCAAATTTTTTAATTATACATTTGGAGGTGGACAGCATAAGATACAGAAACTGAGCTTTGCCATTCGATACCACATTCTTAAGCAAAGGAGTTGTTACAGAGAAATTCTTCCCTGTGAGGGTGGTGAGAAACTGTAACAGGTTGCCCAGAGAAACTGTAGATTCCCCATCCCTGGAAGTGTCCAAGGCCAGGTTGGGACAGGGCTTGGAGGAACCTGGGTTAGTGGAAGATGTCCCTGCCCATGGCAGGGAGTTGGAACTGGATCATCTTTAAAGCCTCTTCCAACCCAAACCACTCTATGATTTTATGATTCTATTTCAGTATTTTCTGTGCCTTGTAAATAAGAAGCATTCACATTATGGCACAGATTAAATGCAAGAAACAAACAACTTAAATAATGGCCAAACAGCACAACTTCTATTTGCAAAAAGGGAGGCACTGCTCCAAGCTGGTAATGGGTTAATTAATTTGGCACAATCCCACCATGAAAAATCCACCTTTTTAACACAGCTATTTACCACATGTTTTTAACATCCTGCACTACCTGCCAGCTCCGAGATGCTTGTGGAGCAGTTGGGCAATTATCAAAGATAGAAGTGGGGCTTGTAGGATTAAAAAATGCCCAAGGAAGTATTTGGAATCCATTAGGGACAGAGCAGAATTGTCACAGGGAACAACACAGGTTGAGCTGAACAATCGTGCTCCGAGAGATTCTTTCAGGAGTGCACTTGGCAAAGGAAATTTTGTCACCCCTCCATAAAACCAAACGAAACAAGAGAGATGTGATGGATACAAACCCGAGACTTCTGCAGCAGATCCGAGATAGTCCAGTCACAGTCTGAGCAAAACCCAGGATACTCTGACAGACATGGATTTACCTTGAAACCTGGCCTGCCAGAAGGTCTCACATGCTCCTGCCTCAACGGGCTTTGTAACTTCTGCTCCTGCATCCAGGAGTTCAACCAGAGGGAGTGCTGGATCCAGGGGTCTGCCCAGAAGTCTTACTGAATGTTCTGTAGAGTGGCGTTTCCCCAGCAAAGGGACAGAATTTTAACATCTGGCTCTTGAAAGCAGTCACCCAGCTGTAGCTTTCCACCGTAGAGCAAAGGAATCCTGTGGTAGGAGGGATCTAGGAAATTTCCACTCTTTCCTTTTGCTTGGGCTGTTACCCAAACAGAATCATTAATTTGAGTTTACCCTGTCTCCACTGAGCGCAAAAAAAGCTACATTCTATGTTTATTTCCCCTGTAGGCTGGTTTGCTTAACTTTCTTAGGAGGAGGGGAGGGGCTCCTCAGGAGAAAAGCAGGATAGCACTGAAACAGCAATTCGGGGGAGATAAATTAAGATCCTGTGGCAATACAGCTCTGAAAGAGGATGAGAAGAAATTATATGCTGGAGGGTGTTGTCAGTATATTCCAGGCTTGTGCAAGAGCCACTTGGAAAACCACATTACATGTTGTGCAGAAGCTCATTAGGCTGAATATGTCAAAAACCAGATTCCAGATAAAAATCTCTGGCCAATTCCTAAGAAAAAATTGCTTAACCTAATTTAGAATCATTTAGGTTAGAAAAGATCCTTAGGACCATGAAGTCCAACTGCAAAAAAGAAAAACAAAGAAACTTGCAGGTTTGGAAACACTGGAGCTCAGCAGCAGCAAACTTGAGAAAGAATCCAATGGAGAAAAGCAGACACTGAGAGGGTGCAATTCATCTGACCTATTTTAGGCAGACTTTTTAGGACAGCATAGATCTCACCCTTCAATCCCCCCCTCCTATACTGGCTAGTTCTCAGGAGGACTAGTTCAGATGTAGATAATGATCCTTAACCAAATAAATGACATTTCATGAGCCTGAGTGGTGCCTGAGCTACACACTGCAGAATTTGGGATAAACACACTTATCTGCTGTTTCATGTGAAATTCCTCCTCATCTAATAAATTATTTAGCCCTTGTGAAAGGTACTACACTGAAACTGTAGCAACTAAGAAGTCTTACTTTTGTTCAGGGAGGAAGAAAATAAAACAAAGGCAGGCATACCTTCTCACCCCACTCCATCCACGTGCTCCCATCCCACGGGATGGAGAAGGAGAGAACGGCTCACCTGCAGCAGAGGGTCAAAATGAACATTTGTTCCCTCTGCTGAGATGGCCAGGGAAGCTGCCAGTTGTGCAGCTGATCTGGACCCTCTCATGGTCCCTCAGGAGCTGATGGAACATTCTGCATAGATTTCTCTTTTTATAGATGTACAGTTGAACCGGCAAAAAAAAAACCCATATCAGCACCTCTTGCCCTCCTTTCAATTCATTCCAAAGATAGTGAATTTTTGTGTATGTGTGTGTGCCTGAATGCCTTTAAATGTACATCAATAAGACTCCTTCTCTATCTCTAATAAGGGATTAGAGTTAACACCACGACAAGCTGTATCAAATGCTTCACACGAACAAGCAGCCAAATGACAGTTTCTGTGAGAACTGTAATTGAATTCACAAGCTGCTGCAAACACCAAACCTCAGCTCTGCTCACAGTGAGCCAGAGGATGGCTGCTGCCATCCTGAAGGGCTGGAGGTGCTCAAGGGAACCTCGTTGCACCCAGGAGGTGTCAAAGGCAGCCAGTACAGGTCTGCAGGACTGAGAATGAAGGAAAAAGAAAAGAGGATGGGTGAGGCAGATGTGCTGGATGTACGTCTGTAGAAGACAAGAATCCTTTGAAAGGTATTCGTGGCCATGCTCCTCTTTGCTACCCAAGCCAAGGAAGGCCCACACTGACATGAGGTTGCACAGAAAGCCACAGTGAGCACCTCCTAACACAGTTCTCCAACGTGTGCCCCCTATCCTTCCTCCCTGGGTCCTGGTGCAGCACCCCTGGGTAAGGAGGACAGGAGGCTTCTGCACTGGAATCAGAGATGATGTGCCCTCAAACAGAGAGCTCTGATTTCACAGGACAAGTAAACTCACATGTTCTTAAAATGCCAAAGCACCCAAGTCACTGCTCCATCATTCTGCAATGGAAGAGATACAATTCCACCCCACATCCCTGCCACCTTTTTTTCTTTCCCCTCCCCTACTGAAGGAACTGGTGCTGAGGTGAAGGCGACTGTTGGCTCTGAGACAGAACACGAGCACAGCTCTGCTCTTCCTCTAATTTCATCTCACAGAGTAATAGAAAAGACCTTACTGGCACACAGGACAATTCACAGTTTAGCATAAGGGAGTAAAAAGTGGCCATGAATAGATCCCATAAAAGAGGGGGGAATGAATCCAGAAGGGCAAGGTGTCCTTCTCAGCAGCTTGTTCATTACTTATAGGCAGTTACTGTATTGGAAGCCTGGAATTCTAACAAGTCAATACCAGAGCTCTGTGGGATTTCTCGTCCCCGACTTTAGTGTCTGTATTTATTGAGTGAGGACTGATGGTGTAGGGTAATGTAATTTTCCAAGCCTTTTCAAAGGAGCAGAGATTAATGAGCAAGGTCAGGCACCAAAGGCACTACACAGTACTTCAAATCCCCCTTCTTTTTTTTTTTTTGCCTTTTCCCCATCTCATAAAAAAACAAAATTCCAAACTTTCTAGGTCCCAGGCACTGACTCAGCGACATCCTTTTGAACTTGCTGCTATTTCAGCTGAAGGGTGGAGGGGCTGTTCTCCCCTAAGAGAGCAGTTACATGTTCTGACAAGCATCTGACAGGCATCTGACTAAAGTGCAGTTCATTAAGCCTGGCTTGCAGTGGGTTTATTCTCAGGTGTGTAGCAAGGAGAAGGAGTACCCACCTTTTTATAGCCTGTGTATTGATTAATCACACCCACACACCTTCTTATTTTTTTTTAATGTGGGTAAAAGCAAGCATGTTTTTCCAATAAAGCCCCTGTGAAAGGAGAAAGCAGGTCCATATTCCAAGCTCTTCATCTACATCAGGAGGTTATGGAGCAGGGAAGTGAAAATGGTCTCATTATCCTGACAGATGGTGCACTTAACAAACCCACACAGTACAGTGAGGACACAAAGGAAGGTTGAACTTGCTCGAAGTGCAGCACATTTCTGAGCTGTCAGCGAAGTGGTGGCTGTGGGACCACACTGGCCCACCACCCAAGCTGCTTTCCAGTCCTCAGAGCTGTAACAAATCCTTTTTGGGGCATTATTCCTTCTCCAGAAGGGACTGTTCTCCCTTTTCTCCCTCCCATCCACAACATCTCAGAAAGGAAACTCAGAAAGTGTTGGAATGGTTTGATTCTATAAATATATAAATTTTTATTTATTTTTTTTTTTAATGCAAACCCATGTTAAAACAAAACAAGAAACAAGCTTTATTAATGAGAGTTGTCTGGAAGAAAAGAGGGGTTCCTATTAATCTTATCTTGCTTTTCACCTGGTGCCTTTTAACAACTGCTATTTAAAATCAATTTTATCAGGAAGGGTGGGCATTGATCTAACTAAGTGCTGCAATGGCAATTAGAAAGTTATTAAACCCAGTGCCAGACAGTCTAATTGACATGAAAATCTAACTGAGGCCAGGGGATAGAAGCTTCCCTCCTGCTTCAGTTGCATGTTCATTGCACACATAAAGCTATCTTAAAAGAATATTAAGGTTGCAAAGTTGAACATGAAGAAGTTAATAAACGACAAACTAAAGTGACACCGCTGTGCAGAATTAACTGAATTCATTGCACGGACGACTTTAATTCTTGACATTGCAACTTTCATGGTGTTGGGAGCACGTTGTCTCCTGGATTTAAAGCAAAAAAAATACACTCTGTTACAACATATGGGCACCCACATGGCTCCTCAGCACGACTGCTTGGATCTGTTGGAGCCACCACCTCTCTTTGTAATGAAGCAGCTGACAGTGGTGGGAGCTGTTGTCCTCTCCTTGACTCAGCAGGAAAGGGAACCAGTTGAACGTTTTGCTGGGGGGGTTCCTACAGCACAGGAACAACAAGGCACTGGAAGGTTTGGGCAGCAGGCTCAGGGGCTTCTTTGCCCACTGATGCCTCCAGATGTGGTGGGTGTTTCTGTTCCACCTCCCCCTGTGTCAGCTCGGGTCCAGCCCCATCCCTTCCCCAGCCCGGATAGTCACCACGGTTCCCAGCAGACCTCAGCAGTGCTGTTTCTTTATTTGGCTAGTCCTAGTCCCCAGAACTGCAGCAGGGCATTCCCTAACCTCAGAATTCCAGCCCAGCCCGTTCCCACACTAGCTGACTCCTGGTCTCCTCCGGTTCTCACATCCCAGCTCATATTCCTCCCTCCCAGTCCCAGTTTCCAACCAAAAGTATCAAACCCTGCCCAATACTCCGTGGTTCCAGTTTCCTGATGAGACCTTCTGAACTCCTTTGTCATTCCATCCTTTGACCTCCCTGCTCCAGCTTCTGTGACCTTCTGGTTCCAAGCAAGGAGGTGCATTTCCTCCCAAACAATTGTGGTCTCTTGGGAACACAGAAGGGGCACCACAATTCCCTCAGCTTCAGTTCATGACCAAAGCATCACTTACAGAAGCATGAAGTAGCAATTCAGGAAAACCACGATTTCTTTAAGCCTTGCAAAGACAGTGTTGGTTTAATTTCCTTAGTGTTTACTATTTGGCTCAGTGATGTTAAGTTTTCACGGAAAAAAACAAAATAAACTGCTTCCCTGAACTCACACAAACGTAAGACTTTGTCTTTCTAAACATTTATAACTTGGCCAGTTTTGCAACACAGAAAAGTCACATCCCAGATGGCAAATATAACATTTCTGTTCAAAATGACAAAGGCTCAAAGCAGTCAGAAGAAAAAAAGGCCACCAGAAATTGTTTTTAATTGCTAGATGTGTTAACATTTTGTGGGAGCCTCATTTTCGGAAACCACTGGAATGACTTTGCTGAACCCTTCCAAAATAGTTCTGCTTGAGGCAAGCAATCAAAATGACAAATTTCAGCCTGAGCAATTGGATTTTGGCAAGGTTGTATACAACTGAAAAGGGAGTTTTTAACCAGCAGAGTTCAGCAGCTGTTAATTGGCCTTGCCACCAATCCAGATTGCAATAAACAAAATAAATGTATGCAATACGAGTAGAAGAGTGTAAACTGAATGAAATAAAAGTTATGGATAGCTGGAAAATCTTTAAACAGGATCAAAACCAGAGGGTGAACGTTACTCTGCTGGTGTTTTGAGAGCTGCCAACGATCTCTTGAACATTTAAACCACGGGGGAAAAAATAAAATTGAAAACAGCTGAGTCATTTAAAATGATTACTTGAAAGACAAAAACTAATCAGAGCTCTCCCCTTATACATTCCGTGTTTGAGGACTTCTCCAGCACTTAACTCCGCGGCTCCCTTTAAAAATTCTCCAGAAAATGTTTTCCTTTGTGTGAATTTAAACCCTGATGGGCACCTCTGAATCCACCTGGATTTCCAGACGTGTCAGGTTGTCAGTAGAGCCGCTCGGAAGCGGCTGAGCCACCTCAGGTCGTTCCTCCAGCCCCCGTCCTCTCATCTCTACAGATTCATTTTGCCTTCCCCTGTTTCTGAGGATTACAAGCCCCACGGGCTCACAAGGCGTGTCCAGAAGAAGGACAAAACAGTTTCATGTGTTTTCTCTGCACCAGGAAACACGAGCTGGGTTAGTGCAAGGAAGGGCTTAAGCTGGGACTTAAGTCCCTCGCCGCCACCTCGAGTGTGGGCACAGGCAGAGTGCAGAGGGTACAGCACACCCCACAACTGGTCCCTGCTGCATTAAAAAAACCCACCTAATTGTCTTTATTGTTCAAATTTTAGATCTGAATGCAAACAGAATGAATTAAATATTCTTTTCTTCTCTTTCGCTCAGTAACCCCAGTGTTTACTCCTTCCTTCCAAGCTAATAGGACAGAGAGAGAACAACCAAAATCCTTCTTTTTTCCAACCCCATCACAATAAAAACTGCTTTTTCTCTCTCTCTTAAATGTGTTTCTCTTCTTCCAGGTGTTTCTTTGCTGCTTACTCAGCTGTCTCTTGCTTAAATCTAATCTGGGAAACAGTAAATGTTTTGTGAGACTGGAGAGAAATGAGAGACTTTGGGTGAGGGTCAACGATGACTCCAAATTAGAGCCTTAGTCAGGAACATTCTTTGGGTGAATAAATATAAATATATAAATAAAGTATACTCTTTATTAAAGTCCCAGATCAAACTTTGCCTGGGAAAATAAGAAGAGGGAAAAATAAGCAGATATAGGGAAAAGGAGCACTTGACCTGGCTGGGCTGAAGCAACACAGGATTCTCTGGGGAGGGAGAAAGAAAGAGGTGGAAACACAGCATGTGGGAGACAGTGAGAAAGCAACAGAGAAGAACTTCCTTGTGGAAAAGATGAAAGGAAAACCTCTTTTCATGAAGATAGGGAAGAAAGTAAGGAATCACTGCCAGAATAGCTGCAGTGATGTGTTTTCTGCTGCTTACCTCAATCTGTGCAACCTCTTCTGACCAGCAAAAAACAGAACATTTGAGGGTTTTTTAACCAAAAAAAAAAACAAAACAGGCTTTCTCCTGAAACAAGTCACTTGGGGGAGCAGAACACCCTGGAGTTTTTTTGAACTGCCTGAATTGAAAGTCTGCATTGAGTTTTGGTTTTTCCTGGCACGCTTGGTTGAGCTTACCAAGTGTTTTGTCACATCCAGACAGCAGCACTTCCAACAACAAAAGGTATCCCTGATACTAGCAAAGGTTTCTGGCAGCTCTGGGATGGATCACTCCCTATCTCAACAATTATTATAAATTTATAAAACAATATAAATATTATAATTTTATAAAGCAATTATAAAGTCAACTGAAATTTTAAGTTCTGATAAACCAAAGTCAAGGCTTTACTCAGCCTTTTTTGCTGCTTGGCCAGAGACCTCACAACACAGCAGAATAAAAACAGCTGCTCTCTATCTCAGCTCAGGGTTAATGAGATGTTGGTTCCTACTCTGCAAGTTCAATCAAGAAATTTGCCCCCAAATATGTTTCATATACTACATAATCCTGCAGAAAACTACTTACAGCCACAGAAAATTACTGTAATGTCCAAAGAGTTGTGGGAAGCCTGAAACAAGGGCCAGATTTATGGGAGTTATAAAACCTTTCCATCCAAGTTTCAAGTAAATTTGAATCTATTTATATTTTTGGAGAGGAAAACAATAACTTCTTAGTGATCTTGCATAGTACCCACTCCAAAAATAATGGCAGTTGTGGATGTGCTCACATTTAGGTTCATTAAAACCTGAAATTTAGAGTTGGAATTACAAGCTCACACAAACAGGTATATGGAGAGAAACTACAAAGAGGCACCAGTATCCCTTGATGCAGCTTTCTTCACTGGCTTTTTTTGCATGCATCATCCTCTACTGCAAAAAGATAAAGAATTAATAGAAGGAAAAAAATAAGTATTCTAATTCCAACTCACTCTGGACCTCAGCCAGTCCACCATGTAATAGCAAAATGCTAATGTTGGCTGCAGTAATCTTCTTAAGATGATGAAGAGAGACTAAAAACCTACACTAATTCTGCTGTGTCTGAGAACAGCCTCTAGACTGTGTTGTTCACAAAGTTTGCCTGTGGCATGGGAGGAATGGGGGGAAATTGCCAAAAAATTACATTTTCTTTTTGATGTTCTTCCATAATGGAATGGGGTTTTTAGCTGAGAGACCTCCACAGAACTCCCATCTCATGACTTAGCCTTTTGATTTGTATTTCTGTGGTCCCTCGTTTAAAACCCATAAATACTTGAACAACAGTTGTGCCACTTTTCTCTGGCACGGGGAATGGTTCCAAAGAACAGCCACTGCAAAGCCCACCAAAACCTCCAAAACCTGGGCAGAACAGCTCCAAGTCCTGCACCTGGTCCCACTGGGCACAGGCCACAGGATTGTTTATGGATCATTACTCTCCACGTCTTCTTTCCACTGGAGTCTGGCAAAGCCATTTCTTTCTCTTTCATTTGACAGAGAAAGGAATTTATAAGGCAAAGGCTGGAGTTTGTCTGAGGAGAGACAAAGTGACTCATGATTGACTGGCAAAGCCCTCTGTGCCCTCTGCTGACAGCATCCATCACCCTGTGACAAAAAGGTCC
Source organism: Pipra filicauda (assembly GCF_003945595.2). Taxonomy (NCBI): domain Eukaryota; kingdom Metazoa; phylum Chordata; class Aves; order Passeriformes; family Pipridae; genus Pipra; species Pipra filicauda. Next base: position 57,537 of record NW_024105003.1, on the reverse strand, counting down.
AAACCCACACATTTCCATTTGTCTTCTTACCTTCTTGGCTTAAAAAAAAAAAAAAAAAAGAAAAGCCAGGAATGATTTTTTTTTTTCCCCAGCTTCTCCTAGGCAAGCACACATCATTGCCTCCCAGAGGCAGAGTTCACAGGAGAGACATGGAGTTTAGTTATGAGGATTCATTGGAAAGGTCACCAAGAAATTTCTGCTGGTGAAAAAATCCAGCTGTCTGCTTTCTGGACACCATTAGGTGAGATCACAACACACACTGTCTGCTGGGAATTAGTTTGCTGCTGCCAGACCAAGAGGTGGCTGCTTCAGGACACCAAACAGCCTTGGGTCCAGCTGCCTCAGCCCTGTCTAGATGTCCTGCCCTAGGTGGGTTCTGCCCCCTGGTTATCTGAGGTGCAAAGGAGGTTATTTGATCCTCACCTGTGCTGTATGAACATGTGTAAGCCAGGATGGGAATATATACATTGGATATTAGGAAGAAATTTTTTACAGAGAGAGTAATCAGCCATTGGAATGGGCTGCCCAGGGAGGGGGTGGATTCTCCGTCCCTGGAGGTGTTTAAGGTGAGACTGGATGTGGCATCAGTGCCACGGGCTGGGAACCACAGTGGGGTTGGATCAAGGGTTGGACTTGATGATCTCAGAGATCTTTTCCAACTCGTTTGATTCTGTGATTCTGTGATTCTATGATATGTGCTCCACCATTCCCCAGGATGGGGCCCAAATATAACTGGAGGTCTGGAATTACATGTGTTTTCCTCAAAGGTACCACACCTGATAACCTCCATTCAAGTCTGAAATCAGTCTGAGGCCAGGGGGGTAAATTTATCTTCACGCTTAATTAATCCCTCCACTCCTACCCCTCTGTTCAGCTGTAACACACAACAGAGAACCCAGCCCAGAATTTTCTCCAGAGCTAATTCCTGCTGCCTGACAGAAACCCGGGTCAGAAACTCTCTGCAGTGTCCACAGGGACCATAAGCCAACTTTTAGGTGTCTATCAGCAGATCTGTAACTTAGATTAGAAACTGCAGAGCCACTGTTGGATTAGCACAGACACATAATGAATTCCAAAATCCCTCAGTAATGTATCGTGATTCTGGCAATTAGCCTGGATTTTAATTAGTTTGTGCTAATGAATATATTTGTACATGTCCATTTTTTTTATTGGCAGCTTTTAGAGGAGTAATAAATTGGTCACTGTGGAGTGCCAGTGTTTCACTAAAACCTAAGAAATAATTAATGCTTTCTCCACCTAGAGTCAACCAGCAGTCTCAGGGGTTTTTAGGTATAAATTAGAATGAAAGATGAGATACTCAAAATACACTCAGAGCACTCATTCATCAACTGTGATTAAATATTGTTACTGGGAGACCCTGGAGAAGTGCTGAGAGCTGAGTTCCAGTCTCTGGACTTCCCACATCACCTCCCAGGAGCTCCCAGAGCACCCTGCCCTGTTTTCCACTGTGACTCCTGAAATGCCTTTTCCATACCTAGTGCTATCCCTCATTCTTCTTTTCTTCAGAATTCTTCCTTGGAAAATATTTTTCTCAGTCCTTCCTATTCGTAACTCACTGTGGGCTGGGGGAAAACTGAACCAACACCAAATGTGCTTGGCTAAAGCAAATGTTTCCATCAGATCCAGCATCCCGGCTAACAAAGACCTCAAGCCAGAAAATATTTGGATGGTTTCAAATCCATACTCTTACAGAGAAAATGGCTGTGAGAGCTGGCACGAGGTAGGAGGATCAGCCAAATCTAAATAAGGATAGAGTTGTTTAAGATAGATTTAAGGAGAAATTAAATGACCGGGTCCAAAACTGACATTCTGAAAAACCGTGTTGAGCATCCACTTAACTCCAGAGATAGTGCTCTAGATAGAAGTATTTTTATTTGTACTATTCTTTTTATTGTATTTTATTTTTATTATTTATTATTAATTTTAGTATTACCCACAAATTCCTCAGCCTTGACAGAGCTGAGCAAATTAGAAGCCTAAATCAGATTAAGATCTACAAACACCAGGCTCTCCAGAGAAGCTCATTCTGACAAGCATCATGTCACAAAAGACCACATTTTTCTGTTGACAACAAACAGATCTTTATGTCTCTCACACAAGTGCTCGCCCACAGAGCCAGATAAGAAGAATTTCAGCCCTAACCTGTAGAGAGGGACAGAGTTTAATATTATTATTATTGTTGTTGTTGTTGTTGTTGTTGTTATTATTATTATATTATTATTATTATTAATATTATTAATATTATTAGGAGCTCTCTCTCAGCATAGGAACCCAAGACACACATGGGCTGACTTCGAGACACCCTTCTCTTCCCTTGCACGAACTACCAAAGCATTTTAAGATCCTGGGATCCACTCTAAGCACAAGGACTGAAGGTGAAGTGCTGCACTGGTTCCTGCTGCACCAACTAATTCCTTCCTCCAGCCTTAACTGCCTTTTGTTCTGGTCACTTGTTCAGCGAGGGACCACATTTCCATCATGTCTGTAACACTCCGGCTGCTCTAAATTCTGGTGCCTGCTCACACAAGGGAGCTTGATAACACCAAATTACAAGCTAATTTTGGAGCACGGAGCTAAGTGCATGAAGACAGCTGTGTGCTGCAAATTAAAGTCTTAAAAACCTTCAGAAAAAAAATGATTAATCATTTAGCAAATCACCAACAGACGAGGAACTCTTAAGTAGAGAAGTATTTTCATTCCATTTACAGATCCAAGCTTTCTGGAAAACTAAACCAACAGAACAAAGCAAAAGCCTGTGGTGTGAAGTAAAGCAGATCGTGTGTGCAGTCAAAAGAAAAGTGATGTTTCCACAACAGTAAATCCTGGTAACCACTGTTGTGCATTGATTGTGTTCCTCTTTCATTTTTCACTTCCAGTAAATTAACAAAAAACATGCTGCTCAGCCATATCCACCTCTTGTAGCCTTTTAATCATTTGTTGTGAATGTCTGGGAACACGTATAAATTGATCTCCAACTTGTTGAAATCAGTCCAGCTCCATGAAATTCCAACATAAATACTCCAGCTTATATATATGCCATTGACTCAACAGCCCCAAACCATCCTTGATGACGTGGGGGCAAATTAACTTCAGAGGTAACTTTATAGGTTTTTTTTTTTCCAGGGTTATCTAAGGACTGGCTTGACCCTGTGTCCTTCCTTTGGGTTGCTACCAGCACCAAAGCAGAGCTGAATTGCTCCTCCCAGGAGTATTGATGGCAGCAGGTTTTCCAATCCCTGCACATTTGTGGAAGGCAGCCAGCGCGTGTCAGCTCCGTGCCAGCCATGGAAATAGGGCTCCCTCTCCCCTGGTGCACAGTCAGGCAGCACACTGATAATTACAGACTGATTTCCAAAAGAAATATGGCACTTGTCAAAGGCATAATTTCAGTGCTGTCTTTCCTCATTAACACTTGACGGGAACTCCAGCGTGTTTATGAGTCACACAAAAGGCAAAAACCCACCAGCATCACCAAAGCTCTATTTGCTCTTTCTTAATCTAATTTTTTCTTGATTTCTAATAGCTGAATTGGGTTTTTTTTCTGATGACCTAGGCTAACTTTTACAGGTTTGTCAGAAAGGAGCAGGGCTATTACCACCTTTCAGGTGCTCAAATGCCCACTGAATTAGGCAGCTCCTAAGTGCCAGGAGTGCAGTGCAGCAGGAACTGCAGGGAGCTGGATCCAAGTCACTCTGCTGCTGTTTGAAAGGACAAAACTGAGACAAAATCTTACCCAACAGGGAAGTAGGGAGTGGCGGCCAGCAAAGGGTGGAAACCAAGAGCCAGAAAGGCCAAATGAAGAGTGTAACAGGCCACTGAGTTTTGGAAAAGACCTCTGAGATCATCGAGCCCACCCTGTGCCCCATCCCCACCTTGTCCCCCAGCCCAGAGCACTGAGTGCCACGGCCAGGCCTTCCTGGGACACCTCCAGGGCTGGGCACTCCAAACCTCCCTGGGCAGCCCCTTCCAAGGCCTGACCACCCTTTCCAGCAAGAAATTCCTCCTGATGTCCAACCTGACCCTCCCCTGCTACATCTTGAGGCTGTTTCCCCTTGTCCCCTTGTTGCTGGTTGCCTGGGAGAAGAGTGACCCCCACCTTCAGTCAGTGCAAATGTGGAAAAAAACAAGGACAAAGGAGAACACTGACACCCTTTTTTTCAGGCAATTCCACTGCTCCTCCACCTCCTTCCTGAACCAGGTTTTCCTAACAGTATGGAAAGGTTCCAGATGTGTTTGTGGGGGTTATTAGCACCCCCCAAAACAACAGAGCTGGGATTCTCTATTAACCACTGAAACTAAGTCACAAATTAGAATCATTCATGATGATTTCCTTGGGCTGCTTCTAATCTCAACACTGCAGGAATGCTGCAGTTCTACTGATTTCTGCCTCCTGCAAAGGAGCAGACAGTGAGTGACCACATATAAGGATATGATATAATTTTATACACGTGTTCCTGTCTCACATTCTAGAAATGCAGCCGAATTTCTGGATGCAGGCAGTTTGAGCCCATCCCCTGTAAACAGGCACACAAGGTTCCCAAGATGTATTGCAGGCACTGTGTCCAAAACAAAGATCCCATAAATTAATCAAGTTATTCCTGTAGCTGGAAAGAAAGAGATGAACCAGGGGCAAGAATTGTTATTGTTATCTCTATTTTTAAATACTTGGAAGACACTCAGTTACTATGGTGGTGAGGACCATATAAGTACCTAGATAGTGTAGCAGGAGTGTTAAGTGTGAGGATTTTCCATCTCAAAAGTGCCAGCTAGATAGGACCTTTTCCTCTATAGGGAAAAAAAAGGGGGGATAAATATATTTTGAAAGAATTTCCTATTTTTAAGTCCTTAAAAAGCAAGTTTAAAAAGCTGAAATTGTTCTGCTATGGTTGTGCTGTTCTGCTATGGTTTGTTTTTTTTTTTCCCTGTGGGACTTCTGCATTTAATTTTCTCTCCTGGTACTTTCTTGAGATAGGAAAGCATTCTTTTCCTCTCCAGTGCAGTCCCAGGAAGAAAAAAAAAAACAAAACAAAACATGCAAGAAAAAAGCTGCATAATTAACATTATATACCAACATACAGACAGACACCCTTCATGTGCATAGTGCTGTAGTCTTTGTGTGGGAAGACGGACTTATTTGGGAGTCAGGAGAGTAGCTATAAATGATACACAAAATGAAAACTTCTGGGGAATTCCAAAGACAGGGCACAGGCCAGACTACATGAGCGCTGCTATTAATTGATGAAGCTTTTAACACAATGCTTTTATTTTTTTTTAAATATTCTTCTGCCTAAACATTTAAGCATGAAAGCTTCTCATCAGCAGACGAAGTGCAGCTGTAATGCACAGTATCAAAGCCAACTTGTGAGATAACAGAAAGAATAAGAACAATATCTGCTCTCTTAGAAATATTACTTTAGTTTAGATCAGTTACACTGATTAAACCCCACCACAGGGGTGTGAAGAGACAGGTGAAGGGTGTGAAGGTGACAGGTGAAGCAGACAGGTGAAGTCCCAGTGAAGAAGGTGTCTATGTTATCTCCTGCTTATCCCTGGCCTCCAGAAATGGAAATTCACCTCGGAGAGGAAATGAAGTTCATGGATAATTCCCCTCTCTTCCTCTCAGCATCCTCCCTAGGGAAGATCTGTGAACAATCCAAGAGCCTTGTTATTAAAGACTCGGTCTGCCTTCAGCTGAGACGTGCTGGCTGCCTGGAGGGATGGATGGGCAGCTCCTGGATAAACACACCAGCCTGGGAAAGGGGAGAGACACACACTAGGAGAGGACCTGAGACATATTTGGTTTGGTTCTGGGTAAACTTTCTGTGTAGCTGTGCCCAGGCAAGTGCCTAAAATAAAAGCAGATAAGTTTTCCTGCAGTGTTTTTGCCATGCCTTGAGATGAGATCTGTCTAGAACTGATCACTTGGTGAATTTTTCTCCTGACTCTCAGCTACACATCATGGTGTTGAGTTCTCACAGGGTTTTTACACCTTTCCCTGAGCCTGAGTGATCTGTACATGACCCAATACAACTTATGTAACTCTGCTGAGGGTTCAAACACTTCTGCACTGAGGCTTTGTGAAGGTGGTGTGTTCTTTGGTGGTTGCACACACATGTTGCTGAGACGCAGACTTTCTATTTTAAGAGATGGGGGGTGAGGTACAACAAACCATTCTCATCTCACTTCCCAAATTCCCACTGGTGCCAGCTAGATTTGTGTGAGATAGGACAGAGTTTGGCTCTGGATAGAGACTGAGAGAAGGAGAAGAGAGGCTGCATTACTGGCAGAGATCGTATTCCATGAAGCATCACTTTTAAGGGATGAGGGAATTTTAGAACATCCCAGTGAAAAGAGGCGATGCAAGGTAATTTTCCTCCCAACACTCAACCTAACACCCAGGAAAACTCAGTATTAATTAATTATCTTCATACAATACTCCCCATTGTAACTTCTGATTAGTGCTGTGGGGACAAAATATTAGAGAGGAGCAGTCTGAAAATGCTGGGGTTTTTTTTTACATTGATTCAGCAGCTGCTTGCAAAACCCAGTTCATCTTTTGCCACCCAAGCAGTGTTTTGTGGGAAAGACAAAATGCATGGGCATTGTAACGCTGCAGCTCAGGCACTGTCCCCTCCTGTGACTAAGGAATGCGACCTCTAGACCCTGGAAGACACAGCAAACCATGTTCCATGAGGTCCTCTGAATATTTATACAAATTTCCCTCATGTGTTCCCTCCCTCTTTTTTCCACAAGTAAGTTTATTTGTAGGGCTGTTCCCAAAAACAGTACATTTTTTATGCAGTCATTGGAGAATATTAGTGGAAAATTAATTTTGAGTTCCTAAACAGATATTTATATTAGGCCATCCTACAATAATGATCCTGGCCTCTAGCCAGGAATTGAAGCTCTGTTAAGCAAAGCACTCTACATAAATAACTAGGAAGATGATTATTTACTCTGTCGGACCTGGAAAGGGTTTTTTATTCCTGAGTGCACTTTGAACAAAGAGCAGAATTTCCTGAATTTCTTGAGTAGAGGAAACAGGTGAATGGAATGCTGATAATATTGAAAGATGCATTTCCCTCTACCAAGAAAGATTACTAGAGAGATCTCTTTATTCCCCCACTGTTTTACAATTCTTTACCATGTTTTCTAGAAGCATTTGGGTTGAAGTGAGTTTAGATGACTCCATTTTAGCTGCAGCATATAAGAATTTACTTTATTAACTTCACTGTATCTTTATCCTTATGTAGAGGCATCCCATGGAGAGGATAAAACGCAGAGTATTTATTCATTTGTAGTTTTCTAGGTGGCCCAAAGCAGAGCTCATACACTGACAAGTGCTTGGGAATGAGGAGAAACTGAAAAGAAGGGATTCACCTTTCCAGTATAACTGAAATCATGCCATGACTGGCCTGATCCACCATGACATCTACAATTTTCGTTTCACTCAGAGCCAGGAAGTTACAGAATTCATCCCATGAAAACCCACATTTTGTTATTATAAATATCCACGTTACTGAATGATAAATCTGATATTCCAAGAAAATTATTAACAGATGCCAATTAATAACCACATGCCCTGTGTACTTGCAGGAGAAAGAGCGAGATCTATTAATAGGAGAAAGAGCGATTCTAAATCCGAAGATGGAAATAATTGGTTCTGATGCAATTGTTTCCCTGGCAGTTGTGCTGGGCTATTAAAGAGTAGATTGTATGATAGCAGCTTGCAAATTACATTGCAAAAAAAAAACAAAAAACCCAACAAAACAAAACAAAACAAAAAAAAACACAGGGCAATGTGAAACAGAACAAGAAGTGACAAGTGTTAACCTACAGAGGAACTCGGTGACATTGCCGAGGTAGTAAGAATAGTAAGGGAGGAACATTCTGTTTTCATTTAGGATGCATCTGCAAACATGATTGTCCCAGCTAATCAAACCAGGTGAGCAAAATAGGAAATTACAGCTTCTTGTCCCACACTGAGGTGCATGGGGATAGTGCTGCTCTTTTCCCCTTGGATTTTCTACCACAGAGAACAGCTTTGTATCGTAGAGCTTAGAAGTTAAGTTTGCAGTGGTATTCACAAATAAATAGCTCCTGGGTTTCAGGTAGACTGAGGTCCTTCAAGATCCAAAGGGGTTATGGCAGCTACAGTTATATGGCTCCTGTGTACAAGTTGTTTTTATTGCAGGTGCTTCTGTACACAGAGTATTGCTGTGTGTCATAATTACATTATTAGGGGAGTGTTGCTTTAAAAATAGTCCTTTGACCAGTTTTCACCCAGGAAAACTAGTTTATGTGATTTACTCCAAATAATACCTTTGCTCTTCCCACTCTAACGACAAAATTAAATTACATACACTTTCCTGACAGAAGTAGAGGATGTTTTGGATGGAGATGCTACTCAGCATTACACAGTGCCCACTGATGCACCAGAAACTCTTCCATGCACTTCACCAGCCACGGATGCACCATGAGAGCACATTGTAAGGCAACATGAATCACCATCTGACTTTGATCATAACCCGTAAAAAGAAAAACTACAACTTATTTAAAAGATCAAGATTGACAAATGTCATCTAGGACTTGACCAGCATCCAGTAAGGCCATTAAAGATTAACAGCAAAACCCTTAATGTGAGTAGAAGTTACTCCAACACGAGTGATTTTGCAGAATTTATAATTCTGACACACTTTCAAGAACTACCAGGCTTGTTGCTGCATAAAACCCAAGAAGATATGCTGGTGTATTTTATAGGAATATATCTCACATGGATGACAAGACGGGGATCAGGACTCGTCAGCATGGATTCACTAAAAGTAAATGCTCAGCCAACTTGATTCCTTTGATGAAACAACTCCTGGGTGGATGAGGGGAGAGCAGTGGACACTGTCTATCTCAGCTTCAGCAAGGCTTTCAACACTCTCTCTCACGACATCCTTGTAGGCTAACTTGGGAAGTAAGGGCTGGATGAGTGGGCAGTGAGGTGGACTGAGAACTGGCTGAAGAGCAGATCCCAGAGGGTCATAACCAGTGGCACAAGGTCAGGTTGGAGGCCTGTCACTAGTGGTGTCCCCAAGGTTCAATACCGGGCCCAGAATTGTTTAACTTGTTCACAATGGCCTGGATGAAGGGGCAGGTGCCTCCTCAGCAAGTTCACTGGTGACACGAAGGTGGAGGGGTGGCCAATACCCCAGGGAACTGTGCAGCCCTTCAGGAGGACCTCGTCAGGCTGGAGAGATGGGCAGGGAAGAACTCTCTGAAATTCAAACAACAGCAAATGCAGGGTCCTGCACCTGGGGAAGAACCACCCCAGGCACCAGCACAGGCTGGGGATTACCTGCTGGGGAGCAGCTCTGTGGAGAAGGACTTGGTGGACAAAAAGCTGTCCCTGAGGCAGCAGTGTGTCCTGGGGGCCAGCAGGATTCTGGGATGCATCAGGAAGAACATTGCCAGCAGGTCAGGGAGGTGATCCTGCCCCTCTGCCCAGCCCTGGGAGGCACATCTGCAGGGCTGTGTCCAGCTCTGGTTCCTCAGGACAGCAGGGACATGGAGCTGCTGGAAGATGATTCTCCTGTGGAGATGCTGAAGGGATGGAGCATCTCTGGGAGCAGGAAAGGCTGAGGGAGCTGGGGCTGTTCAGCCTCCAGAGCAGACACTGAGAGGGGACCTCCCCCAGGTCTGGAGGGGCTGCAGGGAGGGGGCAGAGGATGGACCAGGCTCTGCTCGGGGGGCCCAGCAATGGCACAAGAGGAACGGGCAGGAACTGATGCCCAGGAAGTTCCACCTGGACAGGAGGAAGAACTTCTTTGCTGGGCAGTGACCCAGCACTGAGCAGATTGTCCAGAGAGGGTGTGGAGTCTCCCTGACTGGGGATATTCCAGAACCATCTGGGCACAATCCTGTGCCATGTGCTCTGGGGTGACCCTGCTGGAGCAGGGAGGTTGGACCAGGTGACCCACTGTGGTCCCTTCCAGCCTGACCCATCCTGTGGGGATGCAGCAGAGCAGCTCCTTCTGCTGGAAGGAAGGTTTGCTGAGAGCAACCACTGCTGCTTGTGGCGGGAGGAACTAAACACAATTAAGGATATCTTGGTGCTGCCTAACGAAGGTCAAACAAGAACATGCATTCCTGTCCATCAAAACTATCACTGCTATAAAAGGAACCTTCAGAGACTGAATTTCCCTGGATGCTGCACAGTGACAGCAGGGCCAGACACGTCTTCAAAGAGGGACAATGCTGATTGCCATGGTCATTAGTTTTATTTTCTTCAGTTTCAACCTAGCCCAGAGGCAGACCCAACATTCATTTTCTGCTGCAATGCACGAACAAAGCTTGACCCACAGCAGTGTCTCACCGTGTGAATCAAACTCTGAGAACAGCCAAGCATTTTTATTTGTTGTTTGGGCCAGTTTTCAGCAGTTTTCGTGATCTGTAAACAAGAGCAAGAACAGCAACCAGACTAATTTGCCTTTGCAAACATTGTCATAGCATGACTTTTTTTTCCTTTTTCTTTCTTTTCAATAGGATGAAAGGGTTTTTTGCCTCTCCACCCTCCCCCCTTGTCAACAAGAGGGAAACAAGATTTCCTTCTGACAGGGAAACAAATACTCAAAGAAGATGCTAATAACATCTAATATGTGGACATATTGCAGACTTCTGGCCAAAAAACATGTAAAAAAAAAAAGGATTTATATTGTGTATGAAGGTTTATAGCATACCCCAATTTTCAGAGCAATAAATCATGTCTGCTTGAGTTCTAACTACACAGAGCTAATAAGGACAAAGAGTTATACATTTCTGCTTCTTTGATTTAGAATTCAATCTCAGGTTCAAAGTTCTGATTCTGCTTTATTTTTATGCAAGCATGTGGGTTGAGGAGATCAGAGGAATCTATTCCATCTCCCCTGCTGCTCCTGTATTTTATGTAGGTGACAGCTTTTCTGTTATAATTTCATTACAAAAAATAATTGGTATCTATTTGCCCAAGATTAACTGTGCATCTGCCTCCATATTATACAAAAAATTATGCTACAACCAGAATCATATATATTTGTGAATTAATGACACAGCCCCTGCTCACTCAAAATCCCCGTTGAGGAAAAAAGAATTTGCTTTTAAAGAGGCTGCAGGATCAGTAAATCTAAGCTAAACCTGACAACAGGACCATTTTATATGTGAAGAAATTTTCTATTTGGGAAGAAACTCAAGGCAAATGAGCCCAGTTCATAATGTGCTCAAACAGTAAAGAGAAAAACAAGCTTCCAAAGCTGCCCCAATGGCTGACATAATTTTGCTTGCTTTCCTTTCCTGTTAACTTGGGAATGCAAATTGCTTTGCTGTCAGGGTACATTTGTTCCCACTAATTCAAGACACTATAACAAGCCAAAATATTTTTTTTATTTATTTTTTTTTTTCTTCCACTCCAAATTGTGTTTTAGCATACTGGGAACATCATCCACAGATTTCATTTACTGTAACATTATGCAAACAGCCCTTACGGGAAAGTCACCTCCCTGCAATAGGAAAACTATCCATAAAGGAGGCTCTTAATGCTTTAGGATGTGTTGTCTCAAAGGGCCAAAAAATTCTGTTTAGACCAACACTTAAAGGCCAAAATACATATCCCAAATAACTGCTCAAATAACCCACTTGGAAAACCATGGGCTTTTCAGAGGATTCTTCCTGCTTTTCAGTAGATGGGACACCAGAACACATCCTTCTAATTAGAACGGGATGAGCAAACAGAAGCAGAGAGAATATTTGTATAGTTCAATCCTCATCCTGTTCGTGAATATCTTCCAACTGATGCTGCCTCATTTTCAGCTGGGTATATAATAAAACTGATCAAACTGCTTTCCTTCAAAAAATGATAACTGGATTTTGATAATTTCGTCATTTGTATGTAAAGCACTTCTGCTCCTATAGGAATAAAATGAGATTTCAGCTAAAAAAACCCCAAACAAAACCAATTACTGTTTTCCCTGAAAATTCAGGTTTGCATTTTTCATGGTGTGGAGGGGAAAAAAAAATCAACATTTCCCAATTAGAATTGTTTGTGCCACTTAAAGGGCTGAGATTGGTTTCTTCCAGCTCCTTTGTTAAAGTTTGAAAAAACCCAATGAGTCACCCCCTTAGAGCGGTGAGTACAAGTCCAGATTCACTCCTGACAAGTGCTGAAGTTTGGAGCCTGTTTGCCATCTGCTCCTTCCATGTGAGCCACTCCATGCACAGCCTCTCTGCAGCAACACTCTACACAAGTGGCTTCTAACTTTGGTATCTTAGTTATGGGCCTAAAATCAGGGGGGGATGAATCAGACCACAGAAATTATGTTCATGAGCAAGTCCCTTGTAACCAGATTATTTCTCTTCACCTTCTCCATTCACAGAGAAGCTGCTCATAATGCTTAACCTCGTCTCCTTGTGTCCTTTTCCCACCTTGGTGTCCTTTTCCCACGTACCCAATCTTGTTTTAGCCTCATTTTTATCTGTTCTGACTTCTATGGAGTCCTCTGGTTTACCACAGTACGTGCTCAGAATCAGGTCTCTGCTTTAGTAAAGGATTCGAACATACAAACAGAAAGAAAACAAACCCACTGAAGCCCTTCCAGTTTTTAAAACACGGCCAAAGGCAAAGACATGAAACCAAAGCCTTTTGCTACCAGACACCTATCAAATATTTTGGCTCAATTTTACTCGATATTCTCCATCAAGAAATGAAGTCTCCCCTTACCATTCTCACCAGATGTCTTGTCTTTTCCATTTGTAGCTCCGGTTCCTTGTCTCTGTCGGGGGGGGAAAAAGAAACAACAAAACAAGTGGTTAGAACACACTTTGAACATGCATTTTCCCCTTGGAATTACTGGAAGTTACACCTGGATTTCTTCTATTTATGTTGGATTTTCATTCACTCTCACGAAATGTTGCTTTAAACACGACCAGTCAGAATAGGAATGTTTAATACTATTTTTAAAGGTTGGACTTGATGAACTTGGAGGTCTTTTCCAACCTAACAAAGGATTTATATTCTCTGATTTAGGTACAGCTGCATCACTGTGTGCCCCTGGATACAATTATCCCACCTTAACGATGGGATAAGTGTAATGAAGCTTCCAGCAGTGCAAGGGTTTGAGCCACAGCCCATCATCTCATCTCCTCAGCTCTCTGCTGTGCCTCCCTGTCCATGACTCAGGAGGATTACAGGGATGCTGTGAGGTTTTGCAGGGAGAAAATTCTAAAGGCCAAAGCCCAACTAGAAGTTAATTTGCCCAGTGCCATAAAAAAAATAAGAATGTTCCTGTAAATACATCAGCAACAAAGGAGAATCTCCTTCCTTAAGAGATTCATTTTCTGCTTTGGCCACAGGAGAAGATGGAACTTCCCACTTCAGCTCACTCTGTCCAAGGAATAGCCTCCTGACTTTCCATGAAACCAACTGATTTAAGTCACCAACACCACTGCAGTCCAAATATTTACAGTGGCAGGGCTGGACTAGTGTGGTTACACTGCCAGGGAACTTCCCAGCTTAGGAATGGTCACTCTGTGAAAATTATTCTGTGTCCCCTAGAAAATATCTCACAGGCACTTTAGCACCTTAAGGTACTTTGGCAAATATGGCAAAACTTACATTTCTTATGCAAAATTATTCATATTTGTTCAAAGAACTCGTCCTCTGGGGTTGTACATGTAAAAATCCAGGAGTATTAAATAAACTCAGGGAGTAAATCCAGCTGCATTCAGCCATCAGAGGCAGAGCACCCTCCTGCATGAGGGAAGTTAAACAGCTACAGCAGCACTGCAAACCAAATGCTTTGTACCAAAATATGGACAGTGTCGATTCTCAAATGAAAATTCATGCAGACAGATTTATCTGAAGTGTATATATATATATTTATCTGGTTAAAACCTTCTCTCCTGCTCTGGTTTCTGCCATTCATCTTCCAAAGCAGTGGTATTTTCAAGGTCCTTTTTGTGTATGGAGCTGATCACGATGTACACACAAAGCCTTCCTATGTCCTTAGCTCTGACACAGAAGGGGGAAAGTAAGTTCTTCTACCCCCTCAGGAGAGTACAAGAGCTGCACGTGGTTTCCAATGGTGTCCCATCTCCTTCTCCAGGACAGACTTCAGTGCATCTGTCTCGTCTCTGCTGGCTCTGCCTCATCTCTCACCATGTGCAAAGAGACACAGCAACCCCAGAGAAAACACCTCTGAGCCTCAACCACAGCTACAGCCTCCCCCCAAAATGGAAATACATTATTTGTTCCTCCCTGGAGCCTCAGAGCCAAGGCAGGAAAGAAAACTTCACCAATAACATCGAAGAAAGGGATTCTGAAGGGATAAACATCTTTGACAAAAGCATAAGTTACCAACGGCCAGGAATCAATAAATCCACCCAACAATCAGTTTGCCTAAGGATGTTAACCTTTATGACTTTGTTTGGTTAATATTTCAATTCCAATCAACATTCTAAACTAGATTTTAGTGTTCATTTATTAGGACCACCCCAAAAAAAACCCCAAAAATGCTGGATTTTCCTTTCAATAAAAAGGTAACTATACTGCTTTTTCCTCCCCTGTATATTTTTAAATGCTTTTCCAAGTTGTCTTATTTCCTGAGCATTTGAGGCTGTGCTACTTAAGCTTTATGAAAGCTTCTCTTTCCTCCCCTGGCTATACCTGTCAGGTTCAGTCTGCTATTGATGGAGTGCTGGAATATGGATTCACACATTTACTGCACTTCTCCAGACTTTCCCTCAGGGAGAGGGGAATATTGTCAAAGAAAATGAATAAAAACTTGGGTTTGGTAAATAAAGGTTTTTTCTATTCATGAGGTCACGGTGCTTTTTCTTTAAGTCTGAAATCAGCTGAAGTATTTTACAGCCATTTGTTTGATTGGTGACCACTGGACTTCTACAGAAGGAAGCCTGAAAGTCTGCCAAACCAACTTCTGAGAGCTTTTCCCTTAGTTATACATGTATTTTGATCCATAAGCCCTGTGCTGTCTTCCAAGTGACTGCAATGGATTTGAAAGTGAGAATCAGTTTCTCATTAACAGGGCACTGACACTTAGGGAAAAGCCACATACAATGGGATCACACTCCTGCAAAGCCTTTAGCCTTTCATTTCAATACATTCAGTGGACCCAATTTCAAAACATTTTCAAGATGTTGGTATTATTGGCAGCTGGAGCTTCTTTCTTCTTTCATCACCTTTCATGATGCTACTGCAGGCTCAGAACAAAGCTGAGCTTTTCAATGTGCTTCAGAGCACAAGGGGACTAAACATGAGGGGGAGTTACTGCAGGTATTTTCAAGAGGCAATGGATGAAAGCCCTCCAAGAGCTGGTATAAATGATATTGTCCTCAGATGCAAGAGATCAAATTTAAACCACAGAAATACAAGAAAAACTACATTAATTTCTGGCGTCTGATGCTTTCACAGGATGGGTCAGGTTGGAAGGGACCACAGTGGGTCATCTGGTCCCACCTCCCTGTCCAGCAGGGTCATCCCAGAGCACATGGCACAGGATTGTGTCCAGACAGTTCTGGAATATCCCCAGTGAGGGAGACTCCACACCCTCTCTGGTCTCTGCTCAGTGCTGGGTCACTGCCCAGCAAAGAAGTTCTTCCTCCTGTCCAGGTGGAACTTCCTGGGCATCAGTTCCTGCCTGTTCCTCTTGTGCCATTGCTGGGCCCCCCCGAGCAGAGCCTGGTCCATCCTCTGCCCCCTCCCTGCAGCCCCTCCAGACCTGGGGGAGGTCCCCTCTCAGTGTCTGCTCTGGAGGCTGAACAGCCCCAGCTCCCTCAGCCTTTCCTCCTAAGAGAGGATTTCCATTCCCTACAACTTAGAGCAGCTCCCTTCGTTCAGAGCTTGCTTCTAAAAGTCCCCAGCATTTTCTAAGGCAAGCACCAGGACAGAAACATTGAATAAACTTTCCACCAGGCATCAAAGAAACATCAGAGCTGAAGTGAACATGAGTGCAAATCCGTAACGATTATCCAGTAAAACAGGATAAACAGTTTTGTTGCTGTGTCGCGTAGGAGGAAACACAGTTTATGACTGCTTGGGGCTATATTAATTTTTAACTCAGTGGTTTTACAGAACACCAAAGACACATAATTAAAAATGTCTCCAAAAATCAGAGTTAGTCCCAATTTGTCAGCAGAGGAAGCAAAAAAGACTACTGCCATATGCTCAAAATCCCAGTAAGAAAGGAACAGGTTCACTTTCCCGTTAAATTCTCAGTGCTCTACACAGCACTAGTTAATGTGGGATGAAAAACTGTACTAAATTAGTCCCCCAGGCATACAAACTGAGGTCAAAAGTGAATTTGCAGCCAGGAGGACATTTCAAGAAGAATGTTAAATTACTGCAGCAGCTTCTCCACTCATCTTCCAGCCCCTCCTGCACCCTCGAGCCTAATTTTCGCCTTTAATCTTACATTCTGTTCTTGTCTTGAAATAGCCTGACCTTTTCATTTATGCTTTTAATTATCACCTCAGTATCAGGGATCGTAGCCAGGTGTTGATTACAGAATTTCTGGGGGGCAGAAGGGTTGTTTGCTTTACGATGAAGCCACACAAAGTCCACGATCGGGGACACGAAGCTGCCAGAAAGTTCTGACAAACGGGCAATAACAGCAGTACCATCATCCTGCTGCTTCATCTCAGGGCAGGGTCAACGAGGCACAGGGAGCTGTATCCCAGGAAAGCAGTGAAGAAGCATCCAAGAGTGGGATTAAGAGAATAAAAACAGTGGAAATTTTTTGCAAAGTGGGCAGCAGAAGGAGCCAGCGTAGACATGACTCAGGACGTGGACACATGAGAAGTTATGAGGATGTCCTGTGCTCCCTGGCAGTGAAGTCTGTGCATATCCTAAGCTTTTCTTAAGCTTTGTTTTCCTACCAAGTCCATCCCCAATGTGTGACAGAAGGAAATACATGTTGGTTCTGTGCAGCACAAAAATGGCTGTGGCTCAGCCCACTGCGTGCCAAGAAATCTTCCCTCTGAGCTACCATCCCTTTTTCCATACAAAGCTTTCTCTGTAAGAGACATAAATCCAACTAAAATATTTCATAAGCACCTTCTTTTTTTTTTTCATAGCCTTCTGCTTTAATTAACAAATTCAGCTGTTTCAGCCTCGAAGTGAAAAAAAGTACTGAAAAACACATTTAAAGATTTATGAAGTTTATGACCTTTCTGCAAATAAAAATGTCACTGTAAATATCTGCTGAGGGACTTTCCATGTTTTCCAGCTAAGGAAAGCTTCCTAATCACGGCAGAATGATCAGGATAAACAAGAATTTCTACCTGCTGTTTTTCAGGACTAAATGCTTAGAATCACAGAATGGTTTGGGCTGGAAGGGACCTTAAAATCATCTTGTTCCGACCCCCCTGCCATGGGCAGGGACACCTTCCACT
Organism: Pipra filicauda; assembly: GCF_003945595.2. NCBI lineage: Eukaryota > Metazoa > Chordata > Aves > Passeriformes > Pipridae > Pipra > Pipra filicauda. Next base: position 40,092 of record NW_024105003.1, on the reverse strand, counting down.
AGACCAGGTTGCTCCAAGCCCCATCCAACTTCCTGCACAATTCCTTGAATTCAGTTAGGGTTGACTACCCAGAAACAAAGTAAGAAGCGAAAATTCTTACAAACTGATTTTACGACTGATCTTGACTTGTGTTGGTTGATCTTTGAAGGTACTGAGAGTTTTCGGGCACTGAAGGAAGCCCCAGCTGAGGTTCATTAAACTACAGGCAGAGGCAGATCCCAAAGCACATCTATTATCTAACCATTACAGCCTGAAGGGTCATGGTGCATTTATTAGCTTCCCCAAGGTGAAACTCTGAGGACATTCCACCAGCGTGGAACACTTCTTACAACTAAAGAAGGAATTAGAGGAATCTGGTTTAAAAACACATAAATTTGGGACTACACACTTCACAGTCTCTTTTTCAATGTACCTTATGTGGAGGCATATGATGTTCAGCTCTCCTGGTCCTAAGAATCCAGAGTTTTCACAGAATCATAAGTGTTGGAAAAGATCTCCCAGCCCATGGATCCACCCTGTGCCCCATCCCCACCTTGTCCCCCAGCCCAGAGCACTGAGTGCCACGGCCAGGCCTTCCTGGGACACCTCCAGGGATGGGCACTCCAAACCTCCCTGGGCAGCCCCTGCCAAGGCCTGACCACCCTTTCCAGCAACAAATTCCTCCTGGTGTCCAACCTGAGCCTCCCCTGGCACAGCTGGAGGCCATTCCCTCTCCTCCTGTCCCTTGGGAGCAGAGCCCGACCCCCCCCGGCTCCCCCCTCCTGTCAGGGGGTTGCAGAGCCAGAAGGTCCCCCCTGAGCCTCCTTTTCTCCAGGCTGAGCCCCCCCAGCTCCCTCAGCCCCTCCTCACATGACTTACTCCCTAGACCCTTCACCAACTTTATTGTCCATGGTTTTTGACACCACAGTATAAATTTGCTACTGAAGAAACCCAAAGAGACAACATATTCACTTAAAAAACACGTGGTGGGCACTGAGGGAAACACCAGCTTTGCTGGTAGATCAACACACTGTCCATACATGCTCCTGGAAAATAATTATGTGATGAGGTGACATCCTGAGGGGGAATTTTGCAATTGCTTTTCTTTCGTGCTCCAGCAAAGAACACAAGCTGCACATCAGAAACTAAATGAAGATCTAAAATTTAAGCAGAGGAAGAGCCAAGCAGCTATAACCTGGGATGAGTGGGTACACTCAGCAGAATTCAGGATTTCAAAATTATTATTTAAGTTAAACTCTTCTTTATTGAAGATTTCTGTTTTCACTGTATTTAACAACCTCTTTCTAATGCCATGCCTTGAAACTACAGCACTCAGCATTTCACACCTTAAAGTGTGAAAACCATTACTCTTAACCACTACACAGCAAATAATTTGGTTATAAAAAAAAAAAAAGGCAAAATATATTACAAAGTTTAAGAAAATGTTAAGAGCAGGAAAAACGATGTTGCTGTGACAGAAGGATTTTCCATTTGCTGAAGCTGCAAAGGATTCACGGCCTCTAAATAAAGGGACTGGAATTTTAGCACCACTGTATTTTTTTTTTTTTTTGGAATTATAGATCAGAAAGCATGAAAATGAACAGCTGGTAGAGATAAAGTGCACTGCTGGAGAGGCAGGCACAAATTCTGCCATTTCACTCATTCTCTCCTAATTACGTCTTCTCAAAACTGGTCTGCAGACAGATGGCAAATCCCAAACCAACTCTGTGACGTACAGGTTCATGCACATCAGTCACAGCCAGGCACCTAAAGAACATCTGCAGACAGAAGTGAAGAATCCCAGAGAGAAGGTCAGATATAGCAATGAAAACTGCAGAAGCAGCCATAGAAATAAACCTTCCTCGCTGCTCTTGTGCCTCCAAGTTCCTCCACTCTTCTGCCACGTTTTTATGGATGTGGTACTGAATGTTTATGAGATGAGAGCGTCCTTCAAAGCCCACATTTAAGGTAATTGCACCAGGTACAGAACATCCAGCCAAGATTTCATCTGAGTGATGGGTAAATCTGAAATGTGCCTGTTACTTCTGTCTCACGCATCAGTGTAAGGAACCACAGAGCACATTTTCTGGGCACCTCAGAGAAAGGAGAAAACTTCTACTTCAGTGCTTCCTCTCACCTTCTCCCTGCATCCTCCCTTACACCGAGGGAGTTTTCCACAGCCAGTTTTCTGTCTGTCTCGTGTTGCCAGGGCAGCACGATATTGCTGGAGCAAGAACACCAGAATCCATCTTCCCATCCTGGCTGTCAAAGCTAAATGATCCCTGGCACTCTGACAATTCCTGTAATTATCCTCATGGGTCAAGCAGTGTTCTACTTGACTGGCTCTTGATTGTCCCTAATTTTATTAAGGCTCTCCTATAGCTATTTTAATAAATTAAAACTACACAGGTGGGCTGAGATGAACTGATGGGATTCAAACTGCACTGGCTAAAAGCTGGCACAGTGACAGGGGTTTTCTGGGACTTCTTTAGTCACATGGTCATGCACACGGTCATCTTAGAAACCACAGTAACATTTGTCAGAAATTAATAGGTCTGTGACAATTACACATGATTTTGCTGGCAGTGTGGTCATTGCCCATGTAAAACACACATTTTTATTTACACATCTATGCAAAAGGCACACAGAACAATTTAATCTCAGAGCTGCTCACAGACTTTGGAAATTTGCCTCAGTTTAAGAGGTGTGATTTGCTTACTTTTGCCCAGACAGAGCTTTTGGCTTCAGGTGTGTTCTCAGAACAGGCATTTCTGAGTATACACAGGCAGCAGGGCTTCAGCACCCAGCACCCTTAGAATCATAGCACGGCTTGGGGTGTAAAGGACTTTAAACATCACCCAGTTCCATCCCCTGCCGTGAGCAGGGACACCTTCCACCAGACCAGGTTGCTCCAAGCCCCCTCCAACCTGGCCTTGGACACTTCCAGGGATCCAGGGGCAGCCACAGCTTCTCTGGGCAACCTGTGCCAGGGCCTCCCCACCCTCACAGCAAAGAATTTCTTCCCAATATCCAATCTAACCCTGCTCTCTGTCAGTAGGAAGCCATTCCCCCTTGTCCTGTCACTCCATCCCTTGCAAATAGTCTCTCTCCATCTTTCTTGGAGCTCCTTCAGGTCCTGGAAGGCCACAATGGGGTCACCCCAAAGCTTCTCTTCCCCAGGCTGAACAATCCCAGCTCTCCCAGCCTTTCCTCCCAGCAGAGCTGCTCCAGCCCTTGGATCCTCTTGGTGCCTGCTCTGGACTCTCTCCAGCAGCTCCATGTCCTTGCTGGGCTGGGGATCCCAGAGCTGGAGGCAGCTTCCAGGATAAAAGAGGAGGCATCTGACAAAAACAGGCAGAGAGACTCTCTGTCTGGGATAAGGAACCTACTTACAGTGCTGGGTGTGAATATTCTAATAGCACAGAAAAGAACTTTCCCTGTGCCCCACTTTTGCCGATGCTGGGCTGTAATTTATAAATCAGCACAGTGAGAACCTGCTGATTTTGTATTCAGATTCCATATTATGCTCTAAACAGAATATTTACACCAACACCAAGTGTAATCAACGTAATTAGCACAAACAGGGGCTTGCTTAATATTTAGTTTATTAGCATATTTTGAATTAAAACATTATTTCTCTGAAGACATTGTAATCACAATTTATTTTTTTTTTCTGAGGCAGGGATTAATGGAATCTTTGAAGTTAATTTTGAAAGCAGCTGCAAGAATGTATTTCCCAAATCCTGTTAATTACCATGCCAGCCATGAGAAGTAATCCCTTTTTTTTTTTTTTTGCAGGAAATGGAGGATTTGATCCAGCATGGCTTATTTACAGAGCTAACTCATATGTGGACAAAGAGTTGTCTTGAATTCAGCAGAATTACTTGCATGAGTGCAGTTGGAACCTCAGTGTGGGACTGTGGAATTTCTCTAAACTGAGTGTTAGGTTTTTCTTTAGCAAAGGGCAAAAAGGGGAAAATGAACTCCAGAATAAGCCTTCTCACACCACTTGCCAAAAAATTACCTCAGTTCTCATTTGGACATGGGTGATACAGCCTAGATCCTAATTACACTGTTTTCTCTTTATCCATTTCCAAGGTGACCCCTGAGGAGTATTTCAATTACATAATAATTGATTAAGCTCAATGGCATAAATAAAAAGTGACTGAGGTTCTTAAGGTGGTCTCTTCCTTCTTTTCTCTTATGATCCCTTATCTGTTGGCAGCATCAGACCTGGCATTACAGTTCCAGAAAGGGCATTATTGGGCAGGAAACCTGCCTTAAGAACTCCTACTTCCCATTCCAGCCCAATCCAGCCACACCTTCCCGTGCCCAAGGCCTCGTTTCTTTGGAAACAATTGTTTGCAAGGTCACCCAGAAAATAGGAGCACTGAAATTATTCAAGTTAAAAATAACCCTTCGGCAGAGCTGTGTTGAAAACAATCATTGAAATGATCCAGCTAAAAAAAGAAATCCATGTTTCAACTCTTCCTGTTGATCATTTCAGTGATGAGTTGATGTCTCTGATCCACAAACAGTTGTACCAGGGCAACCTAAATTATAAACCTTGACACCTGTGCAGGCAATACAGGCAGTTCATAGCAAATGATTAGGAGCAAGACAACCCTGGAAAGCCTGGAAAAAGCATTTGGATACAGACAGTGTCTTGGTTATCTTTTAATATCAGCATCTTTAGATAGGAAGAGTGTCCTAAGCCAATTAAGAGGTCAGGGATCTTGCCTAAGCATAATATAACTGATTGTGGATGGTGGTTTTGTAGCAAAAAATTTACTTTAGATTTCATTCTTCCGAGCCCTTCTGAAGTTTGGGGTAATTTAATTTGCTGAGCTGTAAACCCAGTTGTAATTGAGTTCCAGGCTGTCTTCAAGGGACAGCTTGGATTATTCATGGCAAAAAATCTGCACTGACAAATTGCTTCATATCTGATCATATTGCCTATCATTATTAAAACAGGCTGCTTCTTCCCAGACTGCAAAAATCCTGGTGGGTTTGGGTTTGTTTTTTTTTTTCCCCTGTTGGCGTGTTTTTATTTCTAGTTGTACAATTAAAAAAATTAAACTAAATCTGTTCTTATTTTCTTGCTGTTTCCCTACACATTTCAGAGGCAAACAGATGCTATTACAGTCTGCTAGGCTGCACTAGGAACAGGCCAGCGAGGTTTTCCAAAGGCATTAATTATGGCAGCTTTGAGTCACCACGAAAAAAAAGGAACTTTCTGCCTTCGCCTCGGGGCAAAACATTTGATTTTTCAAGACGAGACCTCCGATTTTCAAGACAGGAGCAAGAGCGAGTGTTGAGGATGTTTATGCATCACTTAACTCCGCTCCCGGAGCCAGTCTGGTCACAGGGAGCGACTGCCGGCAGCCCCCCAACCACGTGCAGGGATGACAGGGACGACAGGGACTTCTCCAGGGTTATTCCAGCGGCAGGGAATCACTGGACTTCGAGGGCAGCACAGACGGATGACGCAGACCCGTTATCCCTGGCTTTATGCCACGGGCACATCCCTGCCAGGGGAGCCCGGGATCGGCGGCTGGAGCTGCCCTCGGAACGGGGCAGCGCTTGACACAGAGGATTTGTCCCTCGTTTTTCCAATCTAGAGACTTCAGGGGAGCTGCTTCGTCGGGGGGGGGGGGGGGGGGGGGGGGGGATGTTGAGGATCGGAGCAGAGCTCCTGACACCGGGAGCCGAAAGTGCAGCCAAGGGATTAGGAACAGCCCGGACATAATAAAAGGGAAAGGGACAGGGTGATGCACAAGGTCACCTTCATCTCCAGGAGTCGAGGGCAGCAAATAAAAAAAAGCTCACACGCAGCAAGCAGAAGAAAAGTCTAGCTCTGTCCAAAAAAAGAAAAAGTAAAAAATCAGGATTTCCACAAATGAGGAACTCCCAGGACGCTGCAGCTGCTCGGTGGAAGGGATGCTGCTCCTCGTTTCATTGCCAGCAGCAGCTGAGAAGTTAAGGAAGAGATTTTCACTGAGCAGCTGCAGGTTGTTTGCAGGGTCCCCGGCCCCAGGACAGACACACCAGGTTACCTGGCCTGAGACCAAATGTTCCACAGTTCCTGAAGTGCCACAGCCATGGAACAAGTGCAGGTAAAATGTGCTCAGGCAGATTCAGCAAAAGCTCCCCTGCATTGTTTCAAACACTCTCCCTCCACAGACCTGGAGGGAGCAACAAGAAAGATGAAGAGAGACTATTTACAAGGACAAGGGGGAATGGCTTCAAACTGACAAAGAGTAGGGTTAGATTGGATATTAGCAAGAAATTCTTCACTGTGAGTGTGGTGAGGTTCTGGAACAGGTTTCCCAGAGAAGTTATGGATGCCTTATCCCTGTAAGTGTTCAAAGACAGGTTGGATGGAGCTGAGCAACCTGGTCTAGTGGAAGGTTCTCTGCCCATGGCAGAGGGTTGGAACTGAATGATCTCTAAGGTCCCTTCCAACCCAAACTATTCTGTGATTCTACAAACTGTGTTTTCCAATTCAAGTTCAATAAAACCTTCTCCAATCCAAGTAATCCTTAGTCATTCCCTGTTTTCAGTTTCCCATTATGTACCAGTCTTCATTCTGCACTTTGTGCCTTCCATACAAAGCAGAAGAAAAATGTTACCCATCTAAACATTTGCACCTCTTCAAACAGAAACACGGCAAACCATCCTGCAATGCCATTAAAAAGGGGATCCTAATGTGCTCCTCCAGAAAATCCATAGTCTCACATACTATGACTAGACAAAAAAAATAAGTTCCTCAGAAGTTTCATGCAGGAAGCAGATGTAGATCCAGCTGTGCTGCCCGACACATTGCAGCCAGACAAAACCAGCTATTAAAGGCTTACATGGTACGACTGCAAAAGCCATTGCTCAAATTCAGGTAATTTGCAGCTTGGGCTCTTTGCAATTCATGATATTAATGTCAGATCCTTTGCTACCCATATTTATATCACCTGCAAATCCGTCCCACAAGTCCAGTTCCAGGATGGAAGCGCACCAAGCTTTTGATCCACGCAAGGAATACAAAGCAGTGCTGAGAATCAAAGCCCTGTGGAACAGAGAGGATCTGCTGTGATCTGAGTGGAGAGGTTCACTCAGCTTGGCCTGGGTGTTGGTGCTCTCCAGTAGCTCACAGAATATGCTGAAGGAAAGGAGTGATAACTAGCCAAGTCTGACTGGCAAATTAAAATTGGCATCAATCTGGCCTGCCTTAGGCATTTGGCTGCCCTGCTTTAATCTACAGCACATGTGTGCTGGCACATGTATTTTAAAGTGTGCCAAGCCAACAATATGTTTGCTCTCTTCCAGGGGTGTGTATCTGTCAGATCTGACTGCAGCAGTGATATGTGTGAAGCAGCTATGAAGCCACATACCTTATTTCTCTCCCATGTCATCTGCAGAAAGCTGCCTGCCTTCCCATCCTCTCTTCCTCCTCCTCCCTTCCCATCAAATTAATGCTTCTAATTTGCAGCAGTTTATCTCCTGCCTCCCTTCACCTCCCTTTTTACAGATACATGGTTGGAATTCAAGGAAACTGATTTCTATGTCATTCAGGTTTCCTTCCAGAACTGTCCCTAAGTTCAAACAAAAGTCATTCTTCAGAGCACTTCCATTAGCGTTAAAATTATGTGCTGAGGAGTCAACATCCAGAGTATTCAGTGTTTAAAAAAAGAATAATTTAATACTGTGTATTTGAAAGGGAAGCATATTTCCTACAGGAGAAAAGGAGGACAGAACCCCATTACTTGCAACATTAAAGCTAGAGAACGAAAATGCCTAAAATTCAAGTGAATCACAGAATCAATTAGGTTGGAAAAAACCTCTGAGATTATTGAGTCTAAGAAAATCACACTCGTGATTTTTACGAGGATTATTTTCCTGCTTCTGAAACTCTCCTCTCCCAAACCTGGACTTCAGCCTTTTCAAAATGTGCTTTCACATTTATCTGGGCATCCAACTCTGGTTCATCTCATGGAGGCTTCTCTCCTTCACCAGATTACGTTGCATCTGCCTGATGGAATCAGCACTCACCTTGTTTGGTCCCTTTTAAAACAAATCCACATTGGACACCCAAAGCCCAACTCCCTCATTCCCTGGTAGAAAAGGGCACTCATCTAACCAACCCAACTGCCTGTTAAGGCTTTGCTGAAGTTTCTGAGTAGAGATGCAAAGGTCCAGCAGTACTTGGATACTGGCTCCCATCAGGGATGGGATCAGTTGAAAAAACCTGGATCAGGAACACCAATTCACTAAAGGCAAACATTTTGTGGGGAAGTGCCATGATAAAAACATTCTCACGGGTCACTGGTCTTCCTTCACATCTTAAATGCCACTAGGAAAAGGTCTCATATCATCAAAATCCTCAAGAAATCAAGCATGTCCTCAGATCTACTAATTTTTGCTTCATCTACTTAATTACACACTTGCACCAATTCAGGAGGTACCATGATCTCAACAGCCCTTTCCCCAAAAATGCATCTTCTACAGTCAGAATGCTGCCAACTACCACTTCAATCCCTGGTTATCCCTCTGGATTCAAAGAGAACAAAGCATCCCCAGGGCAGGGGGACAGCCAGGTGCCCAGGAGAGCGGTACCTGCTGGCTTATTTTGTGGGTCATAATGGACACAAGGAGATGCAAATCATCCCCAGGCATTAGCAATGGGTGCTGTCTGCTTTCCAACACTCTGCCCAGGGATTTTTGAAGCCGTGCAGGTTCCTGTTTTTCTTCTAAGGTGTCCTCCCCCTCTACAAAGACAAGGGATTTTCTGTGAGAAACTGCTTTTCACGTGCAATCCTCCTCTCAGTTCCTGCGAGAGACGCTGACTTAGAACCACAGAACAGTTTGGGTTGGAAGGGACCTTAAAAATCATCCAGTTCCAATGCCCTGCCAGGGGCAGGGACACCTTCCACTAGAGCAGGTTGCTCAGAGCCCCATCCAACCTGGCCTTGACAGGACTTTTCCAGCTGCTTCCCTCCAGAAGAACCCGTAACTCCTGACAAGCTGAACAAGCTTTAGCATAACATGGATTTCTCTGTTTCCAGGGATAGCCCTAGTCCGTGCTAGCTTGGGCATTTCTGAACTGTGCTCCATCCTTCCCAGAAAAGGTGCACCCAAAACCCCTGAAAATGCATCCACAGCAGGGTGTACAGCCAGCCAGGATCCCTACAGGAATCCCTTCTCCTTCACTTTTAGGAGACTCACATGCAGCAATCCAACGTGACCTTCCACAGCATTTCCAAGTTTAAACCATTATAACCTGAACATGTTTCAGGTTTCCCTGGTTCTGCTGTTGCAGTTTTCCAGTTCTGCTGGCACCATCCAATAGCTGTGGCTCCAGAGCCCAGCCTGAATCAAACCTGCCAGCCAAGGAACACCTCATAAGGCTGGTGAGAAAACAGCTCAGACCTTTCTCTCAGGCATTTGGACATTAAGACCCAATGTTAAAGACACTAAATATGCATTTGAACATATTTTGGCATAGTAAGAGCTCTGTGTTTCCATACATTGGAACATATGATGTCCTCATACCTGGTGCCACCTTCCCCACCATCTCTGAGGTCTCCAAAGTCAGACAGAAGGACACCACCTTCTGCAGTTTTTTCCTTTTCCTTTTGTCTCTTACTTTCAGCTCTCACAAAAGAGCTCTCTAACATCATTCCATCTACTGTTACAGCACTCACAGTGCCAGCTACACCCCTGGTTAGGGTCATATTTCATGCACTATATACCAAGGTGATAATACAAGAACACTCGGTGTCTGTAAAATAATACTTTTCTCCTTAAGAGGAAAGACTGTTCAGCTGTAACTAATATTCAAGGCATGTAGGCAACCAATTTTCATTTCTTCTCTGACTAAACTTGTGCTTCATCCTCCAAATTCCATGTTAGTGCATAAATAAGGCCATGTCCCACTTGGTAAGAACTGATGAGTTCAGACACCACCAGCCAAAAACCTGGTCTATGTGACACTTGCCCAATTTAAGCAGACAAGTCTGGTCTCCGAGGGAGCATACACAGAGAGTGGGCATGAGTTGTGACCTCAAATCCTGCCATTATTAATGTTTCACAATTGCAGCTCTTCTGCAGTTTCTTGTCACTTGTTTTCCTAATAAGAGAAATGTAGCTTATACAGTCTGTCTCTATCTTTCCATAAGAGAAATAAAGACTGGTTTTCTTAATTAAAATTAGAGGATAATGGGGGGGGAAAATGATTGTGATTTGACCCAGTTTCTAGTTATCTACCAACATCCAAACAACTGAGGCAACACAACACCTTTTCTTAGAAAGAGGCTGAATGTATGTTATTCATCTTCATTAGAATATCCTGTGCCTTGCAGAGAGAAAAGTGGTTCCTGGCTCAGAGAATTTAAGCCTCTGGTGCAACCTGAGAGGCTGAAGGAAGGCACTGCTTTCCCCTGATTCCTCCAGCCTTCTTCTCCCATCCTCCTCAGTGGGTGTCAGGATTTACACATCCAGTGGCAAAGCCACTCTATCACATAGCAAAGGTAAAGAGGCAAAACCTGCAAACCCGTTTTCCAAGCCATCCCTAAAAAAAAAACTGACAGACAACAGCACACTGGAAATCAAACATTTTATTCAAGTCAAAAAAAAAAACAAAACACCCAGAAACCTTTGATGAAAATGCCACAGCTGTTCCTGCTGCAGTTAACTGCCACTATACATCACATTTCATCATTAGCCTGATCCAGTTAATGTAGAAGCTGTTGGATGACAACTCTTACAAACTTGCCAACTCATTACAAATTTGAGGATATTGGACTAGAAACTAACATGCTTTACAACCTGAAATTATATTATCACTTACTGCAATGTGATGGTTGGAGTTTTCCTGTTGTACAAATGCAGGAGTTCTTGCTTTAAGTTATTCTTTTACAACAAAATATGATATCTGAAGCGTACTATTAAGGCTCAATGTCCTTTTTTTAAAGTGTTTTTTGTTTGAATCTGTTGGCACTCCATACATTGCAAGAAAACCCGTGTGCTTCTGCCAGTTCCATTAAATTAAGAACAATTTCCAACATCACTTCTAAGAGCTATTTTAGAAGATGCTTGATCCCACTGAAACCACACTGATGGAAGGAGTAGGCAAAGTGACAGATGTAAAACTTATTGTTCTCCCTTCTTCCTCCTCTTTTGAGCTGCAATTTACCACTCAGCTAATAAATAGACATGAGTTAAAATTAAAAACTGATGTTCATGTGCTTATCTATCCCACCCCCATCCTGTAACAGCTGCAGAGTTTCCTCCTCCACCCTGCCACGTTCTTGCTGTGGTTTTTAGAGCTACACACTTTTCATACCTATTGTGGGTATAACCTCGGTGAGGCAAATAATTAACACTTGGGGGTCATGGCAGTATCTGAAAAATGCATCCAGAAGGCCCCCCCTGAGGTGAGTGGCTGGTTGAGACACCCCCCCCAGCACTGGAAGCACCCAGAGAACAGGAGCTCCTCTAAACAAATGTAATGTATTTTCCCCCTACAAACCAGTTCTTTGACTCTCTGCCATCAGATTGTCATTGTACAATCCTCACTTGTGTTTATCCGGTTCCAAAATGCTAAGTATTATTTCAGTGAAATGGTTTCAACTGAATTTATTAGAACAACCTAAGAAAGAACTCCAGTGCTGCCATTTAACTACCTGAAGCAGCCACAGTTTCAGACAAAAGCCTCCACCTACCCATAATGTTTGACACTCAAAAGTGTCCCTCTCCTTCTCCAAGAGCCTCCTGCTGGACACATCTGTCCAGAGGGACAGAGGCATGTTCCAGGTTCTCCCCTCAACCTGGAGGGAAGGGTCATGCCCACCAAGCCATGGGGTATTACTGGTTTGGAGAACAGACTGCCCTGGTGATTGGTGTCTTACAGACACACCTCAAGGACTGGTGAAGCTCCATTTCCAGAAAAATGTCTCTTATCCCAGTGTGAGCCCACATCAGCCTCCACCTTTGCTGAGCTGGCTGCCTGGGTACCTCCCCCTGAAGTCATCTGAGCTTCAAAGCAAACATTCAGTGCTCCAGACTCCTCATCTGCCCGTGAACTCCCTGCACACCTCTATTACAGGACACACAAACGTCCTTCAGGATCCTTTGGAAGGTGGACACAGCACAGCAGTGGCTGCAGGATTCAAAAACCAGAGGCAATATAAGGCAAAGAGCTTGGTGCAGCTCAAAGAAACAAGACCTGGTGTTCTCTGTATCCAAACCCCCTGTATATATGCAGAGGTGAAGTCCCCAACTCTTCACCTCCCCAACTAAGAGACTCTGTGGAGTCAGAACCCCACCGTCTCTGAATTTCATGTGCCTGGTTGCTTGACACCTATTTCCAAAGGCAAGCCAGAATATTGAATATTCTTGCTGCTGTCTGGCAGCTGGGCCAGTGCTCAGATATATCAAGCTGCTGGCTCAAACCAGCACAGCAGTTGTGGTGCCCATCAGCACCCTGGCAATCAGCACTGCACTCCTCTCACACTGTGGGAGGCTCTTCCAGTGCAAGTTTTTCCTCTTAAATCACAGGTGCCTCAGGCAATCAAAAAGGATTTCCCAAATGGCTCTCCCAAAATCAGACACTTGAAGAACGTGTGTTAAAGCCGAGCTCCTCCCCAGCACCAATACTACTACTACCTCCCCTACAGCAATACTGCTCTGACCTTTAATATCCAAATAAAATCAGTGCATCCAACAAGACAAATCTCTGCTAAGGCTGTTTTAAGTTCTCATGACACGTGTGCTTCAGCCCTGAACCACTGGAACAGCATCCAGGGCTCCAGGACCAGAGTGTTTAAGTGCACTCCTTCCCAAGTCCTGGTTTCTGATGACAACCAGAAACGTTCCACACAGGAGGGAAGAGGGAATGTTGTAAAAACGTCTGTGTGATTAAATGCCTCTTGTGCACCTTTGTGGCAGGAGAATACCACGACCCAACACCATCTGCAACATGTCAGAGAGTTAAATGACTGATAAGATGACAGGAATCCCTGTGGTGAATCAAGTTTATGCCAGGAGTGAGTTTAGAGGCTCACTGGTAAAACAACTGGCTGTGAAGAGCAATTTGGCATTGGGCTGTGAGCCCATTACCCAAAACCACTTTCCCCAGTTCATCCTGTGTGATTAGAGAGGTTTAATGGAAGACAGGCTGCCTCTCATGGCTGCTCATTGACAGTAGCTGATGTTTCCCAGCACGGCTCTTCTCTCTAGGCTCATAAAAAAAATAACAGAAAACAGCTACAGATCTAAAGAAAAGGCTCCTCAGTTATGTGATGGCAGATTTTTCAGAGCTAAAAATGCATGTCAGTCTACAGTGACATTCCCAAGAAGTTCCCTGTGCAGCTAAAGGATCTGTCTGCCACCAAAAGCTGGGCAGCAGGAAGCACTAACCATGATTTGCAATGCCACAAGATCCAACTTTTACACTTCACATTCCCACTACTTATGGGGCCAGATTTCTGCCAAAGCTTATTAAACACATTTTCAGGCAAATATCCCTGAGGAAGAAGTGTAGTGTTTTTCTGTGGAAAAGTTCATTTTCCCTTCTGAAAAAAAAAAAAAAAGTTAGCTGCTAAAAACCAGAAAAATACTACAGCCAGATGAATTACTGCTTCCTGCTCAGCTTTCTCCACCAGGAGACTGGTAATCATGGAATGGTTTGGGTTGGAAGGGACCTTAAAGCTCATCCAGTGCTACCCCTTGCCATGGGCAGGGATACCTTTCACTATCCCACGTTGCTCCAAGCCCTGTCCAACCTGACCTTGGACACTTCCAGGGATCCAGGGGCAGCCACAGCTTCTCTGACAAACCTGTTCCATCAGTCTCATATCATAAATCATCATATTCACTGCCCATAAGTTAATTTTGCACAAAGCAGTAGAATGAGAACCCGTGCAAAGTCTCAGCAAATAACTCTGAGGGAGATCAAAGCTCCTGCAACCACCTTTCAAGCGCTGCTCAAATCCTGACAATCGTTACCATAAAGTAAAAAAAAAAAAAACCTTCCCACCCTCCCAGCACCCTTGTGTTTGGGATAATCTTTAGATGGCTCTAATTGAGCCTCTTTCCAATCACCCTGTCCACAGATTTTTTTTTAGCAGATTAAGCCAAAGAAAATAAAAGTATCTTTCAGTTACAGCATTAGAAGCTAAATCCACTAAGACCCCCATGGCAGCAAACAGTTGTCTAAGGAGCTTTCTGCTCATGGGGGTTTTTTTTGCTTCATTTTTTAAACAACAGTCTTTTGCAGAGAGGTTTGGGGGGGTCTAGCTGCTTCCATCTGCTTTTTAGCAGATCTTGCTGTCAGCTGTTACTCCAAAGGGCAGTAACAGCAGGGAGGCTTTTCTTCATTGGGTGATAAACTCCCCAATATTGGCAGCTGAATGACAGTGGCACCCAAGACACCGAGCACAGTGCTGACTGTCACAGCTCTGCACCAAGGAAACATCTCCCAGCTCCAAGGGTTTGCTAGGAATAGTACTCTGGGAGGCACAAGGAGATGCACTATGAATAGAGAACTCCCATGCTGAATGGAGGATCTTTATGTATGCTGAGTCTTTTAAAATCCAAAGGGCAAGGAATCTGATTCAAATTATGAAAGAGAATTACTGAGCAAATACAACCCAGCTCAAAAGCTGCAACAAGACTGCCTTGGATAGTTATAAGTACAGCAGCACCACCCAAATATTACTCCTCACTTTAAGATTTTTTTCCCAAATTATATATTTAATTAAAACAGTGTTGCTGCATCTCACAGCATCCTTCAGCTGGACTGGGGAGTCAAAGTAACAGTGACTGAAACAAAAAAAGCAACAAACTCCCCCAAACCCACACTGCCTGAACTCCATCCAGCTGATAAAAATACAGGCAGCAGCAGAGGAGAGGTCACGGAGAGCCTGGTGCACCACACCTGGGCTGCCTGATCCCTGCAAAGCACCGTGAGGATTTCCTCTGCTCTCCCCTCTTGGCATGACCTGGAAGCCAAGATTTAAGCTGCTCCTCATAAATCCCTGCACCAGGAACACGCTGCTCCACTCCTTTTCATCTTGGGTTTGCACCTCGTGTATAAAACCACAGCTGAGTGTAACACCTGCACAGCAACGAGGCACAACCGATTTGGTGTCACTCTTAATTTTGCTGCTGAGAAAGGAAAATCCCATTTAATAGATTAGCAGGTCTTTTATAACAGCAAAGAGCCTCCAAAAACAAGTGCTGGGTAAGGCACAGTTACTAGTACATCTGCTGAATCCCAAAGAACGAGCTGCACCAAGGAAAGAAGGATCTGCCAGCTGAACATGCCTAGCACTTCACTGATTACACCACCCAGGAGTCCTCCTGCCTGGTAACACTTCCCACTAAGAAAATTCTGTTTTGAACTTTTCCAGTGAGAGAGAAAAACCAAAAACAAACAAACAAACAAAAATAATCCAAGGAAAACCACAAGTGCAAATTCTCAGCTTATTTATTTACAAGTGGACAAGTGATCCTTACGTGTTTGGCACTATTTACATTTTTCCCCCCCCTCAATTGTAATCCTTCCCAGGACACCACTTGTAAAGTTTATATCATCATTCCAACTACAAATAGGGCGGGGTTTTTTTTTTTTTCCATGAGCTCCAGTAGGCAACTTTCCCACAACTTACTAAATCCTTTTTTTTTTTTTCTCAAGGGAAAGGATCAGATAGACAGACAGATAGATAAGTAGACAGATGGGCAAACAGACAGGAAAGCATTAGACAGATAGACAGATAGGAAAGCATTAGATAGATAGACAGATAGATAGGAAAGCATTAGATAGATAGATAGATAGATAGGAAAGCATTAGATAGATAGGAAAGCATTAGATAGATAGGAAAGCATTAGATAGATAGATAGATAGGAAAGCATTAGATAGATAGATAGATAGGAAAGCATTAGATAGATAAATAACTAGGAAAGCATTAGATAGATAAATAAATGGATAGATAGACAGATAGGTCGATCTAGTGTTCCGGGAGAACAGACCATTCCATCATTTTTCTGAATGGTTAATTAAAGCTAAACTTTGGGAAGTGTGCTGTTGTGCTCTGGATGGAGCACTACTACTCTATTTGGCAATACACACACACATACGTATATATATATATAAATATATATATATATATGAAATTATTAGTGGGTTTTAACTAAACGACTCTCCACTGCGTGCCTGGTCCTTCAAACGGCAAAACATCTCCTTGCTTCATGCTCTGCAGGCACACGCACACCTGTGGAGATCTACTTATTCGGGTTTAAAAGGATCCGGCTATTACAGATCCGCACCAAGCGCAGCGGTAACATCCCGCGGGAAGCGCCAGCGGAGCCTCGGGGTTGCACCGATCGCTCCCCGGCCGGCCGGAGAGAAGCGAAGGTGACATTCACCCTCCGAGGAGCTACGGCAGACCCCACGTCCCGTGTGTCCCGTGTGTCCCGTGTCCCCCCCGGCCCTGCCGGCGGCGCTCACCTCGCTCATGTCGCGACAGTCGCGGTCCCTCCGGCGCTCGGCGCTCCCGCCGCCCCGCCAGCCGCGTTAAGAAGCGGCGCCGCGCGCCCGGCCCGGCCCGCGCCGGCCAATCAGCGGCGAGCCCGCGAGCGCCCCACCCAATCCCGAGCCCCTGCATCCCGAGGGCGCGCGGCGCCCCCTGGCGGCCGCGGCGGGGCTTGGTCTCCCCTCCCGATCCCGCCGCCTCATCCTCGGCTTCTCCCTTCCCTTCCTCCTTCTCCCCCGGCCCGGGAGCCGCGTGGAGGGGGCTCATGCGGTTTAAGAAGGGCGGGTGCAGGCAGTGCTGTGGAAAGGCAATACTACAGGAGGTTTTGGGAGGGGATTCTGCCCCTCCGCCCCCTCAGGTGAGACCCCCCTGCAGAGCTGCCTCCAGCCCTGGGGAACCAGCACAGCAAGGACATGGAGCTGCTGGAGAGAGTCCAGAGCAGGCACCAAGAGGATCCCAGGGCTGGAGCAGCTCTGCTGGGAGGAAAGGCTGGGAGAGCTGGGATTGTTCAACCTGGAGAAGAGAAGCTTTGGGGTGACCTGATTGTGGCCTTTCACTGCCTGAAGGGAACTTACAGGAAAGATGGGGCAAGACTATTTTCAAGAGCCTGGAGTGACAGGACAAGGGGAATAGATTCGAACTGACAGAGAGTTGGATTAGATATTAGGAAGAAATTCTTTGCTGTGAGGGTGGTGGAGCATTGGCACAGGTTGCCCAGAGAAGCTGTGGCTGCCCCTGGATCCCTGGAAGTGTCCAAGGCCAGGTTGGACAGGGCTTGGAGCAAGCTGGGCTAGTGGAACGTGTCCCTGCCCATGGCAGTGAGTTGGAACAAGATGACCTTCAAAGTCCCTTCCAACCCAAATCATTCTGTGATTCTATGCCCCCCTCCATCATCACACACCCCTGGGTACAGGCAGAGGGGCTGCTGCCTTTCCCAAATGCCCAGCACATGGTGCACCCCTTTGGGGTGGTGTTGGGGCATCCTTGCAGGGGAGAGACACGGTGGGGAGAAAGGGGGAGCAGCCCTTTGCACAGCTGTGCTGGAGGTGACCTGGAAATGGGAATTATTGCTGCAGATTGGATAAACAAATGATATTGGGAAGAAATTTTTTACTGTGAAGGTGGTGAAACACTGACACAGGTTTCCCAGGGAGGTTGTGAATGCCCCAGCCTTGGCACTGCTCAAAGCCAGGTTGGATAAGGCCTTAAGCAACCTGGTCTAGTGGGAGGTGTCCCTGCCCATGGCAGGGGTGTTGGGACTAAATGATGTATTCCAACCCCTTAAAACTCTGATTTCATAAACCAGGCATTGTGTCACTGCTCTCACCACTGGGCTTTGCTCTTCATTGCATTGGTCTTGCTGCCATTCTTGTTAAAATATGCAGCATTTCTTCCATGGACACATGGAGAACAGTCCTTTCCATCTTTTTTCTGAATGGTTAATTAAAGCCAAACTTTGGGAAGTGCTGTTGTGCTCCAGCATCCGTCTTTTGATGGAGCACCATTCCTATATTTGGCAATACACACTCAGATGCTCTGACTCATGTATTTGTGAAGAAATATAGGTTCAATTATATTTAACTCTGGGAATTTAACTCTGTGTTTAGCTCCCTCAGATTTTTCTCAGATCAATAAAAATTTTAACACACTGTTTTGGAGAAGTTTGACAAGCCCTTCCACTTCCAGGGATTACCTTGCAGCAGCCTCTTCTCTTCACCAATATCCAATATTTACAGAGGCAACAAAATAAATTTGGTGAGAAACCTCCTTTCCCCTTTGAGCTGCAGAGACAGGGTGGGCTGGGCTCCTTCACCTGAGGATGAGGAGCCTCCACAGGCAGTGGAACCAGGGATATGTATCCTGGGATGCTGCCCAGATATGTGGGGATGGGATCAGGAATGCTGAGGCACAGTTGGAGCTGAATTTGGCAAGGGATGTGAAGAATAATGAGAAGGGCTTCCATGGCTACACTGGCCAGAAGAGGAAGAGAAAATAAAATTTACACTCATGGGAAATAAAACAGGAAAGCTGGTGGCAACCAGGTACTGAACACATCTGTCCTCCAATATTTGTTGAGCTCCCAAACCTCCAGGGGAATTAGGTTTCACCAAAAGTGAAGATCAGGTTCCAGACCAGCTGAGGAACCTGAACACACCCAAGTTCATGGGACATGGCAAGATGCATCCAAGGGTCCTGAGGGAATTGGCTGATGTAGTTCCCAAGCCTCTCTCCACGATATTTGACAAGTCATGGCAGTCTAGAGATGTCCCCAGTGACTGGAGAAAGAGAAACATCTCCCATTTTTTTACCAGGGTCTGCCCAGGGTTGTGGACATGGGGTATGAGGCAGAAAAGGAACTCTACCTTTTATGAATTTCAAGCCTGAACAAGGTTCTCCCCTTTTTATGTCTTTCTTTTTGAGGCTTCTCCAGCTCAGTAGTGATAACAAAAGAGAGGTAAGACATGTAAAATATCATCTTTGTCCCTCTTTCACTAAACTATTATTCCCAGGACCTCCACCAGCATCTGGAACTTTTTAAAATTGACCCTGGTTCTCCCAGTTTTTTGTTGTGAGTGGGCCAAGTGGGCAACGAGCACAGGAAGAGTCCATTGCATGAGTAGCTTCAGGAGCTCCCATGTAAGAACCCAAAGTAAAGATGATGAAGTTTAGCCCCTGAAGAAGCTGTGTTTTATGTGACAACATTTTCCAGGGAAAAGTAACTGTGGGTGTGTTGCATTAGCATTCATATTCTGACAGGAGTGCCGCTGGTCTGTCAGCTTATGGGTACAAGGCACAACGCAAACATAAATTATTAACAGGGTGTTTCTGATCAAAGGGCTCCCAAGCACATGGTAAGAGACACAGGATGCTGAGAGAAAATCTTTTCAGTTCCCTTTTGACACTGAGAGGAGTCGTAACAGCCTCGCTGTTCATCAGCAAAATAAATCTGTCAAATTCAGGCAGAAAATCTCCCGGTGAAAATTCAGTCTGTGTGTGCTCCCAGGAGAAAGTTGGCAGAGGAAGGCTCTTTGCTCCAGAGGCTGCAGGAGAGCAGGCAAAGTCTTTATTTTCTGGCCTGTTTGGAGGAGGTCACAACTTCCAAGAGATGCACACCCAGGGGTCCATGGCATCCAGCCCTCTGCCATCATGGCAGTGCCACCCACTGCAGGACATCCCTGAGGTCCCAGTCAGTCCCTGTGGGTGGGATTGATGTGAACTGGCATTTTGAGGGATGAGCTGCCCAGATCAGCCAGTGGAAGACGGAGAAGAGGGCTGAAATCCCTCCCTTTTTAGGCCACTCAATGTGTCCATAGCAGCTGCCACTCTTTTCAAATACAATACCAGGACTTGTGTGTCTTCTAGATCAAAAATTATGATGGCGGTGCCCTCCATGCAACCTGTATATTTTCTAGTGTTCAATCACATTATAAAATGTATAACCTGCCCTCAGACAGGTTTCTGAGTGAGCACAGGACTCCTGTCTCACCAAGGAAAGCCCTTGATCTTCGGGGATGCATCTGTTCTCTCTCTCTCCCTCCAAATTTTGTTCCCTGCAAGGGATTAATAACTCCTGATTGTACAAAAACAGACACAGAGCTACTTCCTAATCTTGGGTGCAATCAGCTTAGCTGGAGAAATCTTGAGTTCTGGAAATGCAGCAGCAACTTGAACTTTTCAAAAGGGTCTTACAATAAAGGTAACCCTAATATCTGTTTTATTTATACCCTGTCATTTATGCTGTGTGATGGCAGCACATCTTAGTTTCGAGGCACCCCCTTTCTAACCTGTGGCAATCCTTTAACTTAAAGGTGGCCCAAAGTTCTGCTTTCACTTAAGTGCACAGCTAAGCAGTGGCACTCCTAAAGTAGAGAAAATGTTCTAAGTAATCTATTTTCAAGAACTGTTATATGCTGAAAATTGACTATTAAAATGCCACCTTCTTATTCATCATGTCTGCACTCGGTGTGTGTTCAATCTTGTCTACTGGCATATGACTGCAATTTTACTGCCTTTTACTCCCACTTACCTGAGAGATGCAGCACAGAGAAGAGGATCTGAGCTGGATCTTGAAACAAAAAGTCTCTCAGGCTTCCAAGGAGTTTCACCTGTGTAAAGGGACTGGAGATGGCTCTTCTCTGCAACACTGAGCAACCTGTAATTGAAGAACATGTTTTAGGACCATGTAATCACAGAATGGTTTGAGTTGGAAGGGATCTCAAAGATCATCTGTTTCCAACCTCCTGCCATGGGCAGGGACACCTTGCACTAGCCCAGGTTGCTCCAAGCCCCATCCAACCTGGCCTTGGACACTTCCAGACAGCCACAGCTTCTCTGGGCTACCTGTGCCAGGGCATCACCACCCTCATAGGGAAAAATTTTTTCCTAATATCTAATCTAAACCTACTGTCCAGCTTAAGGCCGTTGCTCCTTGTCCTTTCATTCCATATCCTAGTGAGAAGCTCCTCTCCGGCCTCCTTGCCAACCCCCTTGAGGCACTGGAGGAGGATCTAAGGTCCCTCCAGAGCCTTCTCCTCTCCAGATTGAACACCCCCGAGTCTCCCAACCTGTCTCATAGCAGAGCTGCTCCATCCCTCTGATCCTCTTGGTGCCTCCTCTGGACTCTCTCCAGCAGCTCCATGTCCTTCCTGTGTTGGGGACCCCAGGGCTGGAGGCAGCTCTGCAGGGGGGGGGGTCTCACCAGAGAGGGACAATCCCCTCCCTCGACCTGCTGGTCACACCTTTTTGGATGCAGCCCAGGACATGGTTGTCCTTCTGGGCTGCAGGTGCTCATTGCCAAGTCATGTTGAGCTTTCAGTCCCCAAACACCCCCAAATGTTTCTTCCCAGTCCTGTTATCAATCCTTTCTCCTCCCAGCCTGTCCTTGTGCTTGGGATTGCTGCCACCCAAGTGCAGGACCTTGCACTTGTTGCAGTTGTTCCTCGGACACTTTCAGAGATGGGGACTCCACCACCTCCCTGGGCAACTCCTTCAGTGCTTAACAACCCTTCCAGTGAAGAAATTCTTCCTGATGTCCAACCTGAACCTCCCCTGACACAGCTTGAGGCCATTTCCTCTTGTCCTGTTGCTTGTTCCCTGGGAGAAGAGGCCAATCCCCACCTGGCTACAACCTCCTTTCAGGTGGTAACAGATAGTGCAGGGCAAGATCTCTCCTGCTGTACTTTCTGTACAAAATTTGATTCAAATCAAACCCAAAAAGAACAAAATGAAAATATAGCTGTGCCTTGAAAGGTGTTCCATATTCCATTAGAGCAGAACTACTCTGTTTGGTAGGATATATTTGAATTTTGACTGCAAGACCTGAAGTTTCCCAGCACCTGAAATTGGTACAGTGAAGTGAGACCTCGGCCTCTTGCTGGTTTTGCACTTCATGAATTTTTAAAGAGAAGGAATGATTTCACACAAGCTTTCTGCAAAATAAAAAGTCTCTGTTGCAGCTGAAATCAAGTCTGCTGATCTCAAAGGGGAAGCTTTTGTTTCAGAGAGATGTGTGCCTTTGAATAATGGAAAACAGGAGAGGATCTGGAACACAGCCTTAATTACAGAGGATATGCTGTGATTATAGGCTTTGGTTTGCTCCCTGATAGTGAGAGATTTAACAAGCATAGTCCTGGATGCTGTGTGATGTGTGACTGGTCATATCACACATATCAGCTCAAGAAAAAAATTTTAAAAGCCATTTTCCACAGGCTCCCATTAGTATAACTTCTTACCTCTTAATTAAGAAGCCAATGGCTGTGAGTAGTTAATCAACAAAATACATTTGAAGATCTGGGCCTTGGGGCCCTTGTTGCAATCTAACCTGTGTTCCCTTGGGAGAGAAATGAGTCAAGGCTTCCAACAAAATCTTATCACTGTCTGTGTCACAAAAATATCAAATATAATTTGAAAAATTGAGTCTTTTCTCAGGAGAGTTCCATGACACGACTTACTGTACAGTGTGAGTCACCTCCTAGCCTAAAAAATACAGCCTGAAAACCCAACACCCAAATATATGTCAGTTCTTCAGTCTGGCCAAAGAATTTTGATGGATGTAGTAGAGATATGTCCTTAACTTTGGTGCAAAGAAAGCCAAGTTTAAGCCAAAATCCCTACACTTTTCAAAGCCTGAAAATGTTCTGGGTTTTGACTCCCTGACTGGCCCAGCTCTGCAGAAACCAGAAGATGAGATGTATAACATTCAGATGTTACCTGGGGGCAGTTAACTTCTTAATTAAAAGGTAAAAAGACATAATAATTATCAGTTAACAATTTTCAATCTCCGTACAGGCAAAGGAATTAATGTGATTTCAAAGATCCACAATTATACATGGAGAGATAAGGGAGTTTAAAGTATATTTGTTCCCTTATTTTAGTTCACTTCAGTGAAAGGAAATTAAGTAGGGAAATTAAGGCTAAGGGGAGATTTTCAGGGAGACTCTTCCCCTCGGTGCACTCCCTAAATCCTTATTCAGTGCAGATAATGGATTTGGAAGGCTCCAAAAGGACTGAGGTAACATCTTTGCCATTATTAACATCTGAAGGACCTCAGGGATCACAGACTTCCCTCCTACTCCAGCTACAGAAAGTGGGTTTGGCCAAAAATGAAGGGTGGTGCTCTAAGATCCCTTCCACCACTCACCTCCCAAAGTGCTCCTGGGACTGCTGGAGCTGCTGGGTTACTTTTTTCTTGGTCTCTATAACAGCATAAAGCTGAAAATCAGAAGAATTTTCATCTTTAGGCAGAGCAGAGGCCCCAAAACTACCTCTGATCTGTGTGTCCCAGCAGTCCCAAATTTTTCCAGGCATTTTACAGAAAAAAAATAAAAAAGTCAAGACATTCAAACCCTTTCTCTCTTCCACTTACCCCAGAAACACTGGGTGAGAAGAACAATATGGGCTTGATACTTCAAGAGGTCCTTTCTAGGCCTATTTCCTACATTTGGTTTATTCAGAAAATGGGATCTCTTCCACTTAGCAAGGTAAAGACATTTACTCAACATCCAGAAATTGAGCTAGTCAAGGGAAAGGTGAGATCAGCACTTTTTGTTTTCTGAGCTGTGAAGTGCAACAACAGACTGAGACAGATTGGGCTGTCTTACAGAAATATCCATTTAATGGGCATACTCAGAGACCCAAAAGCAGGCACTTTATCACAGCCTGCTCTGTCCCACTGGGTTAAATCTCTCCTTTTAGTGATGGTTAGTTTGCTGAGAGGACTGTGAGGCATGGAAAGGAAAGGAGACATAAAGTATGTTGGAAAAAAACCATCATGTTCAGCATCTAAAGCCCTGAGATGATGAATAGGTGTAGCTAATCTGGCCAAATTTTTTTTTATGATATTCTTTGTAATTTTTTTATGTTAAAAAATGATAAAATGGAGGTGGAAATGAAAGCAGCTCCCTGCTGACTGATGGAAAAGGATGACCCCTCACTTTTAGCAGAAAGAAATGCTTAGTTCTCTCTCTTTCATCTTTCTTCTCCAGTGCCTGTGTTACCAATAATAACACCTCATTTAGCTATTTCCTACGGACTAATGGTGACATTTCAGTTGAGTGGTTGGTGACTTTTCTGAGGGCCTTGTCCACCTTCTACCCTTGCTGGAAAGTGCTCTCCCTGAGCCAGTCTCTTTATCTGAGGTATTGTGAAGGTTCTTGCAAAGGTCGGCACAACTCCAGAATAGATTCAGGAACACAAAGGAGAAGTGGTTCTCTGCCCCGGCTCACTGCGGGGCCGTTTCATTCAGCACAGAGTTTTCCGTGGTGGTATTTCCAGAGCACCATCAGAAGGTGAGCCTGGAAGGTCTGGGCTCTGGGGGATCTCTCTGCAGACCATGAAAGGACAAGTTTCCCCTGAGGTGATTTCAGGACGTTCTGCCCAGCCTGATTTGTGCCCTGGCGGAGCATCTCTCCCTCCCCCTCCCTCTCCTTTAGCTTTCTGCTCAAATGAGAGAAAGGAAAGAACCCAAAGCTATTTTTTGGCCACGTGGATATGCCCCCAAGGGCTGACACAGAAACCCTTCCCCTAAAAAATGGAAGTTTTCTATGAATGGCACCAGGGGAGGGTAAGAAAAAGGCCAAGCCATGGGATCCCCCCATTTCCAACCTCCCAGGCTCTGTGTCTGGCACTGTGCAGCTTCCACAGTTTCTCTTCTTATGTTCCCTCTTTAAAATGCAAGTTGGATCACGTGCAGCTTGTTTAACACTTGCTGCTGCACAGAAACTCAAAGGAGCTGCATCCTCTTACTTAGGACTAGAAAAAAAACCAACACAGTGAGGTTTAATGGATTTTTGCCCAGCTGGTTTGTCCCTGTGCAGGGCCATGAAGCACAAAGGGGTCCAACATTCACCCTGCACAGCAGGATTTGACCAAAACAAAAGTCCAGTAAGTGCTGCCTCAAATGATCTGATGATTTTGAGTCAGTTAGAAGCAGTTCAGGCTCTACAGTGGCCTTGGCAGCGGGATGGAGCACTAACCATGGGTCTTAATGGAGTCACTAGCTCTGATCTCAGCTGGAAAATCCAGTGGCAGTCCTGGATTTGCATTCTTTTCATGCATTTTTTTGTGTGTGTGAATAATAAGTGGGTTCATTTATATAAATTACTCGAAGGAGTTTGTGAAGGTCGGTGGAATCTAATCCCAGGTTCCCTTAAATATTTAGTTCATTATCTCTTTGTATTTAAAGTTTCAGAAGCTGAAATTTTAATGCTGTTATGCAACTGTAAACAGATGAGTTCACCTGATATCGAGGAAGGGAAGGGTGTTAAATAACATAGCTCTTACCCAGAAAAGGCCAAAAACTTACTGGCTTCTTTTCCAGAGGACATTGCCATTCTGCTGAGCATGTATCTACCTTGTTTCATGTCTCAAAATAATGGAATTCAAAATAATTCTCAGAATCAAAGAATAATTTAGGTCAAAAGGGACCTCTGGAGGCTGTTGGGTTCCCCTGCTCAGTGGAACAACCAAGAAATACTGAATACAAGTAAGGAAACATAGTTCAATATAAATTTCTGAACACCATGTGCAAGGGATTCTGTCCTAGAGCTTGGAATTTTTTTGTTTGCCTGTGTGTGTATTAGCTTTGTCAACAACTCATTGTTATGCTGCCAGCTGGAGTGGAATTAGATGTGAGAATATATTTTTATACAAATTTCAGGTGAGTAAAGAAGGCTTCTCTGTGAGCTCACTGTAGTTCCAGTCTACAGCACATTTCCTGTATTTTCAGGGATATCTCAGCATTCCTAACGCACACTATAAGGATTCCTTCGAGTTGTTCCTTAGGGGGAGAACCAGCCTGTGGAGTCACTTGGTTGTGGAGTTACATCAGGGGGAGATTGGCACATCCTCCCCTTCGTGTGCCTCTTAGTGGTGCATCTCCAGAGGCCACAGCACTTCTCGGGCTTTGAAGTATTCCAAAGTTTTCTGGGAGGCAGAAAACCTTTGAATCCAGAGCCTGAGGGAAAGGGCTGCCTGATGTTGGACCTCTCTTATCCTGGTGTGGGAGGAAAACCCTGCCAGTCCTGCACCAGCCTGTGCTGGTGACTCAGGATCTGTAATGAATTCTGGAGCTTTACTTCCTAATGGGATTTTCTGTTGTTGTTTGTTCTCCAGAGCTCAGCGTGATGAGCCCTGATCGGGGCACACACTGAGGGGCAGGTGAAAGCCCCACTGCACACATCTCCTCCAGCTCTTGGATGAGGCTCACTAGTACCTCATTAAGCAGGATGCTTAATTACACTCTCAGCACTGCATCTATAAACAGTTTGCTACTTATCTGCTTAGACCACATTTAAATTCAGCCTGGAAAAGCAGTGACAAATATTATCACCGACCTGTGCACCAGATATCAGCGGGAGGGGGGGTTCAGTGGGCAGAGCTTTGATGATCAGTATAAAACTGGGTGATTTGACTCTCAGGAGAGCTGCTACAGAGCTGGCCAGGATCTTGTCTCAGTCACTCCACAGGACCTTCAGGGTGGTGTCTTTCAACAAAACAGTTTCAAATGAACGGGGTTTGGTTTACAACAGCAGAGATGACATGAGGCTCAGCTTCTTCCTGCTGCTGAAATGTGTCTTTCCCTCCCTGTCCCTGTTCTCCTTCCTCCCTCACTGCTGCAGAAAACATCCCAACTCCAGTCCATTTCCGTGTTAGATGTTTCTTCCCCCTGTTCCATTACACACATTTCTAATTTAAAGGAGGACATGACTGATCCCTAAAGAATGAAGTGACCATTATGTCCTTTTGAGGCTCTGTGTTATAAACTATCTTAGCCATGAAGTACATTAAAAATGTGCTGTTCCAGTAACTGAAGGGAGCTGACAAGAAAGATGGAGAGAGACTATTTACAAGAGCCTGGAGTGACAGGACAAGGGGAATAGGTTCAAACTGACAGAGAGTTGGATTAGATTGGATATTGGGAAGAAATTCTTGACTGTGAGGGTGGTGAGGCCCTGGCTGAGGTTGCCAAGAGAAGCTGTGGATGCCCCTGGATCCCTGGGAGTGTCCAAGGACAGGTTGGACAGGGCTTGGAGCAACCTGGGCTAGTGGAACTCCCATGGCAGGGAGTTGGAACGGGATGAGTTTTAATGTCCCTTCCAACCCAAACCATTCTGTAACTCTACTAAGAATCACCATGTCCTGCACACTGAAATGCCCATTCTAATCCAGGGGATGGAATCACTAATTGGCTAATGAGATTGAAAGCATGATAATAGATTTATTACTTAAATTGTTGATCATGCCAATTGACCTTTTGTTTAGATCTTTAAGCCTTCATAAAGTCCTCTTGCCCCCTGACAGGAAAAAAAAACCAAAACAATAACCCTGTGCTAGCAATTATGTTCATTTAACAACTGTGTTTGAGAAGCAGAAAACACAGCAAATGGAGCAAACTGAGTTCAGGGAACTCTTACCTATGAAGACTCCAGCATAACTGTGCACCTGCAGCAGGAAAAACAGTCCCAGCCTGGCATTTCCATGGAAATCACTGCAATTATGGGCTAGTTAGATGACATTTGGAATTGCCTGGTCGCTGACCCACGAGTGTGTCTGCAGGCAGAGCTTCCCTGGAAGGGGAACACACAGAAAATGAGAGCTGGCCTGCCCTGTCACTCACGTGCCCACGGTGAACTTTCATCATTAAAGCAGCTCCAAAGGGCACAGGGGACAAAGGGTCTGCCTGGAAAATCTTGCTCAGCAGCAAAATGAACCAATGCAAGCAAAGGACTGATTTAAGTGTTGTTACATGGGTAACCATAGCTGGTGGCTCTTCTTACAGTTTCCATTTCAAAGCACCACCAGTGCCCCCATAATGCTCTGACATTAATTGTATCTACCTCAGTCCCACCAGAAGGGATTAGCACTTGAAATTAAGGAAACCAAGGCTTTGTAACTTATTAGCCATGAGCTGCTGAGTGTAACAATATAGGAAAAGAAAAGAAAAGAAAAGAAAAGAAAAGAAAAAGAAAGAAAAGGAAAGAAAGAAAAGAAAAAGAAAGAAAAAGAAGAAAATAACGAAAAAGAAAGAAAAGAAAAGAAAGAAAAGAAACAGAAAAGCAAGAAAGAAAAGAAAAGAAAAAAAAAGAAAAGAAAAGAAAAGAAAAGAAAGAAAAGAAAAGAAAAGAAAAGAAAAGAAAAGAAAAGAAAAGAAAAGAAAAGAAAAGAAAAGAAAAGAAAAGAAAAGAAAAGAAAAGAAAAGAAAAGAAAAGAAAAGAAAAGAAAAGAAAAGAAAAGAAAAGAAAAACTCCCTGTTTTGGTGGCTGATCTTCCCAATATGCATTAGGAAGTCTTCATTAATTATTTCTGATCGGGTTCATTGAAATAATTGAATTGCATCTGCAATGCAGGGCAAAATTTGTCAGCAGGCTGGCCAGAGAGGGAAAAGGGATATAGATTTCTCCTTCCTTATTTCTGCAGTGCCATGTGCCTGCTCACAGAGCTTGACAGGCAGCTGAGGAGTCAAGGTACCTGCTCTGAGGCATTTGGGTTCCTGATTAAGCAAGTAAAGCTATGAGACTTGACAACAAATTGAGGGCAGAGGGGCAGAAAAGAACCATCTGTAAAGAAGGGTGAGAAAGAAAACTTTTCTGGAGGGAAATAAAACATTATTGGCAGTAGTGCTGCATAGTTCAGCAGTGACTTTGTTGCAGCAACTCAGTGGGAAAGGACTTGCACTGAGAAGGTTTCTGAACACAAAAGGAATTTTCTTTAGGCACCTGCTTAGGGGCAGCACAGGGCTGAGTGACTCTGGCCTTCTGTATCCAGGGGTGGGGAATTCACTTCCCTGGACAGCCCATTCCAGTGCCTGACCACCCTTTCCATGAGGAAATTCTTCCTGACATCCAACCTGAACCTCTCCTGGTGCAGTCTGAGGCCATTTCTTCTTGTCCTGTTGCTGCTGTCTGGGAGAAGAGACCAACCCCCTCCTGGCTGCAACCTCCTTCCAGGGAGTTGTGGAGAGTGATGCTGTGCCTCCCTGCCCGGTGGTGGGATTGCACTTAAATCTGGAACTAACTCTGTCCTGGACTGAGTGGATGGTGCACATTATACTTGTCATAATGTGCAACCAGGGGAAGCCACAGAGGTGCATTTGCCATTTGGTTTGTGTCGCTTGTAAAAACAACTTTTAAATCTGCACTCAGGATAATCTTTCTGACAACCTGAGCATCCCCTTTTTGCCAGGAGACTGAGGACTTCTACACAGCTCACAGAGGGCACAGGGTGGCACCAAGAGCCCAGGTGAGCACACAGATCCATACTGGGAGGTAGATTTGAGGTCCAGTCAGTCCAGGAGGGGCAGAGGCCGGGCAGAGCATCAGGATCTGGGCTGGGGATCCAAACTCCCATCCAGGGATTGTGGGACACACGAGTGGAGGTGCTGGATGAGGCTTCTCACTGCTCTCCCTCACAGCTCAGCTGTTTCCACAGCAGTGTGGTGGAAGGTTGCACAACATCACCTCAAACACGGGCAGCTCAATCCTTAGATGTGTGGGGTGGAATTCCCAGCAGAGGAGGATTGCAGAGAAATGGGGATACAGGGGCTGCTGGCACAGTCAGGGCCCTGACAAGCTCCTTCTGAATGCTCTCAAAATTGTCTATGACAGCTAAGCCGTCTCATTACCTCTCCCAAGAACCCAGCTATTAAATATCAGCTCAGAGCAGTGGAAATACTTGTGTGTACCACAGCCACCTCCTCCTTTACCTGGTACTTTCCAGCCCTTGAACCTCCCAGTGTTCCAGCCTCTTCAGTCCATGCATCTTGTAAACACACATATCACGCTCAGCTCATCCTTAAATGTTATGAGGAAAAGTAAAATATGGAAGGAATAAGTTTATTTGTAACTCTGGATGGTCCTATTGAATAATAGAGGTCTTTTAATTTTAAAACAGACTCACCCCGCCGAGATCAGCAAAGGTTTTGCATGAGCAAAGGGAACAGAATTTTGACTTGTGGTTTAATACAAAGTTATAAAACTTCCTCAAATTTGGTTGCACAATAGAAAATAGAATGGCACCTTTCTTTTCAGGATCTGAAGGTGAAAGGTAATCATAGAATCCCAGACTGATTTGGGTTGGAAGGGACCTCAGAGATCACCCAGATCCAACCCCCTGCCATGGGCAGGGACACCTTCCACTAGCCCAGGTTGCTCCAAGCTCTGTCCAATCTGGCCTTGGACACTTCCAGCGATGGGGCAGCCACAGCTTCTCTGGGCAACCTGTGCCAGGACCTCACCACCCTCACATGGAAAGGCAAATAATGAATAATTAGTATTAGTAGCAAGCAGTATGACAGAATCCATACATAATTCTAGGCAAAAAGGGTTAATTTTCTTTTAATCTGTGTTGCAGTCACAGCTGTTCTCCAAAGCACATTGCTCCAGTCCACCCAGCATCCCATGCCTGAGGACTCCTGGTGATCAGCAATCCCATCCCAGTCCCTTCTGTGTGTTTGTCCCCTGCTCTGGCAGTGGATGAAAGGAGTAGGGGAAAGCCACTGTTCCTCTGCCAGCTCAGATGCCTCTCCAATGAATTTTGGTGGCTCTGCACAGGCACTGCTTCCCTCTTTGCTCTCTTTTGGCTTTCATTTCACAAATGGAGATGATGAAGCAGAGAGCAGATTTAAAGTGTTTGCTGAGCTCAGGCTCACAGGCAGCATCAAAAGGCTTGGCTGATAACATTAAATCTTCAGAAGAATGTCTTTAGAGGATCAGGGACCACCCTTGCAATCTTCCAAGATGGAGATCTCCACAAAATGGTTGCTAAATTTCCTTACATTTTGACAGAACCGTCTCTGTTTTAGAATCACAGAAACATGGAATGGTTTGGGTTGGAAGGGACCTGGAAGATCATTTGGGTCCAACCCCCCTGCCGTGGGCAGAGACACCTTCTACTAGACCAGGTTTCTCAGAGCTCCATCCAGTCTGGCCTTGAACACTCCCAGGGATGGGGCATCCACAGCTTCTCTGTTCCAGGGTTTTGCATGGCTGGAGCGTGTCTGTCTGCTCTGTTCCAAGATAACACAACATAAGGCTGATATTCAAATAGGAATTGCTTCCCCAACACAATTGTGGTGTGGACCAGTGATGGTCATGAAGATTTCTGGCTTCTGCACAGGAGTTGCAACAGGCAAAGAGAGCAGAATTCATCTGGGGGATTCACTGTAGGGTGACATCCAAATGAAACCCAGTGCCATGGGACACCTGGGACTGTCCCAGCATCAGCCACTTCCACTGGGAAAGAAAAATACAGTCTGTCACCATCTCTGAAAGACTCTCAGCTGTGGGGCAGAAGTCCTGAGCCACAGATCTCCCTTTGTCCTCCCACAGCAGGTCTAAAACGGGTGGTGGCAGCACCGGTGTTTGCAGCAGAGAGAGCCAGGTGAGCAGACTGAGACCACGGCATCGGTATCCGGTGGGAAGGTCACTGGGATTGAGGGAATCAATAGCCCAGATGAGCTGATCCAACGTCAGAGCAGCCCCTGGGCCTTTTGTGATGGAAAGTTAATGAGTTGGAGGAGAACTGAGATGGATCTGGCTGACTTCTCTAATAAAAACATCTCAGTGCTGTTTTCCCTTGATTTCGGCATTATTCTTTCAAAACAAAAACAAACAGAGTGTTTTGCTGGAACATGATTTTTTTTTTTTTAAAAAAAAGCACTTAGTGTAAGGCTCATTTGAGGGAGTGATCATAGCACAGGAGAAAATAAACAATATAAATAACATCTGTGTGACATGAGCTCTGCTCTGAGAGCAAATGCCAACTGATGCTGGGAGCTCCCAGACATTAGTTCTCTGAGCTGGAGAGGAGTAGCCTATTGCAATATTGCTCTGAGACTGAAAACATCCATATTCATTTAAATAATTGTCTGTGCTAATCTAGCATAAATAACCCATGATTTCCAAGATAATGTAAAGGAGTTGTTGCCAACCTGCATCTCCCAAAGAACAGAGAGAAGGGTGAGGAATAGGGAAGAGAGAACAGGATTTAGTGGAAGGGGTTCCTGCCCACAGCACGGGGGTTGGAACTAGATAATCTTTAACATCCCTTCCAACCCAAACTATTCTATGACTCTACAGCCTGGTCTAGTCTATGAATTTCCCAGGGCAGAAGGGCAGGAATCTCACACAGGATCTCACCCGGAGCCACGCAGAACATTCCTGTCCAATCCCACCTTCACAACACCACGGAGAACTTTCCCACTGGCTGAGGGGGGTTTGGAGCAGACATTTAGTGCAAACCCAATTTGGCTTCTCCCTTTTCCCCCATTTTTTTCCAACAGCAGTTCAGGAAGGTCAGTTTAGGTGTGCACAGTGTCCTGCTGTAATCCCTGTGGGTGGGATGATGGGAATTCACAGCCATCAGGATGTGGGTTTTTTTTGGGATCAACTGGTACTGCTGGAAATACCAGGCAAACTTTGAGGTATGCAAGCCTTTACTCAGGGCTGAAATAGAAGCAGCAATTTTCAGAGCTCTATACAAGCCGAGAACAAATTAATTAGGTATGTATCAATTAGGCCTTTGTTTAAAGGAAGCATATTTGGGAGCTGTGGAGAAGAAAGGATGGGAAAGAGGGCGGAAAGTGAGAGACAGAGAAAGTTAAAGTTAAATGAAGCTGCTTGTCACCTGGGGGGAGGAAGAGGCAAGTGGTTTATAGCCTGAGGAACAAGAGTCAATTGTGGTGAGTGGGAGGAGAGTAATCATAAAAGTCACATTTGCTGAGAGTATGTTCCTCCACAGCAAGTGGCTTTATGAATTTCAATGCTCAGCCTCGTCTTTAGAAAGGGTTTTGGAGGCTGTTTGGAACA
Organism: Pipra filicauda; assembly: GCF_003945595.2. Lineage (NCBI taxonomy): Eukaryota > Metazoa > Chordata > Aves > Passeriformes > Pipridae > Pipra > Pipra filicauda. Next base: position 7,283 of record NW_024105003.1, on the reverse strand, counting down.
AAAGTCCCAAGATGCCAAAGGTGTTTTGGCAGCAACGTTCTCCTGCTGGAAGCTGGGGTTGTTTGTTTTGGGATTTTTTTTTTTCATTATATCTCGAAAATATGAGATCATTCTGGTCTATCCTAAATGCTTAGTTTTACTTATACAGTTACCACGAGGCCACTGGATGAATTCTGTGGCATTGCTGGGAATGTGGGTGTGGGATTTACGGAAATTCAGACAGGGAGAGTTGGAGATGGGCCTCATGTCCCCCCTCATTTTAGATGGGTAAGATCTATTTGAGTGGAGAGGGAAGGGTAACAAGATGAGTTATCTGCAACACTTTGAGGAGACCATTCCCTGGTTTTCCATGAGCTTCTGGTGGGGGAGTTTGTGGGAAGCTGTGTTTTTCTTGCCTCATGAAGGATCCTTTTGAGGAAAGAGATAGTGAGCCCAGTAACCAGAGAGTTGTTCCCATCTGTGTCACTGGGAGGCCCAACTACTCAAGAATGGTGGTTTTTTGAGTTAGCAGCACCACATATTGTATATTCTGCCAAATAAACACTGAAAACAGGAGCTGTATTCAATCAGATCAGTAAGAAACCAAATGTTTAATCAATATTGTGAGTCGTCCTCAGTGAGAGTTCATCTGTTGATTCCACTCAGCCCACACAAACCTGAGGTGCCTTTTGTTGTAACAAGAAACCTCCACACGAAGCCAATGTTATTTTTAAGTGGCTTTGTGCTAAAGGTTGCCTGAGTTTCCTGTGAAACATAAAACTGGTGAGACGACTTCAGGAAACTTAACTGTAGCATGATACTGTTCATCTTCAATGCATTTTTTCCCCACGCATACAAGCAAGGAATTCAAATCAGAACATTTTGTAAAGAAACATAAAAGGGTTTTATACTATCAAACTGTGCACAGTCTGTGAGCAGTAAAAGCCTGGATACTTCTAGATTACTAAAACATCCCTTAAGTCATAATTATAAATCAATATGCATATGTACAAAAGATTGGTGTCTCCATAAAGTGCCCGAAATTCAATATTTTCAGCCTACTCTGCCTTCTGAAAGTGCCTGCATATTTTATATTCCCTGGGTGCTGCAAATCATCTCTGTATTTTATGTATTGTTATTTGTGGAGCTCTATTTGCAAACATAAGTAACAGCTAGTCCTGCAGATGATATACAGTCTGTACAACATGCCTGAGGAAAACAAATCTGCAAGGATATAAATGCCCCCAGCCATAAATTTCAAGGACACCACAAGAATTTTTAACCTCATGCTAATGCTGTTCAGAGTGTTCCATAGCTGCGTGGGATGCATTCCTGGAGCTGGCAGGAAGGAAAATAAATCCAGGCTCTGGTTAATGTGAACATTTCCATGGCTGTGGTACCTGCTTGTGAAAAAAAAAGTTCTGTTTGTTCAGTCAGAGAGATGTGTAGCCAGTGGGGTGTAATTCCTCCCGCTGCTCTGTGATGTCCACTGGCAATTGTCTGCTGGCAGGTGGTCCCTGAGGTAAATATGGAATGTTGGAGCACTTCCCAGCTCCCAGGCAGGATGCAGGGTGACCTGTCTGCAGACCCCTGATGTCTGACCAGGACTGCTTGGAGCTCCCACAGGGTCCCCAGAGGAGGGATCTCACACAGAATCACAGAATGGTTTGGGTTGGAAGGGACGTTCAAGGTCATCTCATTCCAACCCCTTTCCACGGGCAGGACATCTTCCCCTAGACCTGGTTGCTCAGAACCACATCAACCTGGCCTTGAACACTTCCAGGGATGGAGAATCCATCATTTCTCTGGGCAACCTGTGCCAGGGCCTCACCACCCTTACAGGGAACAATTTCTTCCTAATATCCAATCTAAATTTCAGTTTGAACCCATTCCCCCCTGTCCTGTCACTCCAGTTCCTGATGAAGAGTCCTTCTTCAGACTCCTTGTAGACCCTCTTCAGGTACTAGAAAGTTTCTATGAGGTCTCCAACATTCTCTTCTCAGCTTGTCCATTCAACAGGAGTGCCAGGAGGTTCTTTTGCCACAGCCTGAAAACCAATTTTGTGAAGTTTTGCTTCTTTCCTCTGAAGAGCCTCAAGCCTCAGGTTGCACCACGTGGAAATCCCAGTGGGGACTCCTCAGCATAGAAGACAAAATGTTGCTGACACAGCCTTCTGCCTCAGACTTTGTGTCCTCCTGCCCATGGCATCAACACAGAAATGTGTTTGATTCATGTGGAAGGACACAGATTAGGTGGAGGAAAGGTTTTCTCCAGTTCTAGGTTAGCTCCTTTGCTATGACACCAAATAATATGGAAACTAAGCTTGAAATCAAGGGCTTGGAGATAACACAGTATAGTTTGATGCCTTTGCAAAGTAAATTCTAATGAATCACCATTTTCTGCTGGGAAACTCCTCTGTACATGCAGGTTTCATCATTCTCTGACAACCAGGAGGTGTTGCTAACCATGGATGTGCACAGAAAGCCAAAATTCCGTGGTTTTTCTCCCCACGTCACAAGCTGATGTTGCCCTGGGCCCATCTCCCTTTCATACAATAGACATTCCTCTAATAAAATGGATTTTTGTTTGTGTTTAGGTTGCATTAAGCTACAGCTGTAACGAGATGTCAGCAATAGGAATACTTGTGTCAGTGAGGTAGATCATAGAATCATAAAATTAGTCAGGTTGGAAAAGACCTCCAAGATCATCAAGTCCAACCCTTGATCCAACCCCACTGTGGTTCCCAGCCCATGGCACTGATGCCACATCCAGTCTCATCTTAAAAACCTCCAGGGATGGTGACTCCACCCCCTCCCTGGGCAGCCCATTCCAATGGCTGATTACCCTCTCTGTAAAGAATTTCTTCCTAATGTCCAACCTAAACCTCCCCTGGCAGAGCTCAAGATCATACCCTCTTGTCTTACTGCTGGATCCTGGGAGAAGAGACCAACCCCCCCCGGCTCCCCCCTCCTGTCAGGGAGTTGCAGAGAGTGAGGAGGTCTCCCCTGAGCCTCCTCTTCTCCAGGCTGAGCCCCCCCAGCTCCCTCAGCCTCTCCTCCCAGCACTTGTGCTCCAGTCCCTTCCCCAGCCTCGTTGCTCTCCTCTGGCCCTGCTCCAGCCCCTCCATGTCCTTCCTGAGCTGAGGGCCCAGAACTGGACACAGCACTCCAGGGGTGGCCTCACCAGCGCTGAGTCCAGGGCAAGAATCACTTCCCTGGTCCTGTTGGCCACCCTGTTCCTGAGCCAGGCCAGGATCCATTGGCCTTCTTGGCCACCTGGGCACACTCTGGCTCCTGTTCAGCTTCCCGTCCATCCCAAATCCCAGCTCCCTTCCTGCCTGGCTGCTCTCCAGCCCCTCTGGCCCAGCCTGTAGCACTGCAGGGGGTTGTTGTGGCCAAAGTGCAGGACCCAGCACTTGGCCTTGTTGAACCTCATCCCATTGGAATCAGCCCATGGATCCAGCCTCTCCAGGTCCCTTCTCTCTCCATGGAGATGCTTCTCTCCATGCATGTTCTTTTCAAGGAAAATAAGGATATTTTCAAGGAAAATGTCAAGACATGCCACAACCTAAATTGCTTCTATTTTTTCTCTGCATAACATAAATGCATTTCCAAGCTCCTCCCCAGCCAAGTTAGGTGTGGATGGTCAGAATTCCCAACAGCTTTGTGTACAATAGCACACGGCAGACCCTGCCACGTTCTGACAGACTGACTGGAAATGCCACCGGCAGCGCAAAATCTGCCACCACTTCACGAGATGCCAAATGCTAAACACACAAAACAGCCTCTTCTTCTTCCCGGGATCAGGTTTCGGATTTCTTAGTTTTGTTGCACACATTGTCACTGGAAGTGATTCTGAGGGGTGGCTTCTCTCAGCACTCACAGGGCACCTGCATCGGTTTGTGCTGAACATTAACATGCGACACGCTGAATAATTCAGAGTTCTTTGAGTGGGCAGAAAGATGAGTACGCTGAAAATAACTTGTTTTTCTGGAAGAAGTTTGTCTTTTTGTAAAAAAAAAAAATAAAAAAAATAAAAAAATATCAGGCTCGAACTTTTTATTATGAAACACAAAATTTCAGGCAAAACATTTCTGCCAGAAATCACAATTTTTTTATTTTTTTTTTACTTTACAAAGTCCATGTGCTGGATCTGCTCTGCTGACAAGTTGCCTTGATAAAGTGCATTTCCCGTGGTCCTCATCCACTCTATCCCTGAGGCAAAAACACTGTTCAACACAAATACCACCATTGCTGTGGCACAAGTCATTTGGTGCAAACTCAGCCCACAAGTAGAACAGAGACATAAAACATTCAAGCAACAACTCTTCAAAGTCAAGATTTTCAAATCTACATTTTCCAGCTTGAGATTTTTCAATTTCAATTTAAAAAAGGATTTTTTTTGGCACGTGGGTGACTGGGTTTTATTTCAAAATGGAACATTGGCTTTAAGGCAAACACCTTTTACAGAGTAACTTACTGAAATGGAACAAATTAATTTATGACCCTAAGATGATTTTGTTAGAAATTTTAAAACGGTCCTCACCAAAACTTCCCTTGATTTTATTACAGAACAGGAATTGAAAAATGTTGTTGATCCATAAGCTCAAGATGCTCAGCTGTACATAAAGTACATTAAAAAGCAGTTGATAATGTAGTAACCATTATTATTATTATTATTATTATTATTATTAACCAGTTCTTCTGAACTCTTAAATGTCTTGCAGTTCCAGTCCTCGATCTTGCTGTAACATAGGATTTTTTTTCTGATAGGAGTTTTGCTGGTTTCCTTGGGACCCAAAGCACAGACTCTTCCTCTTGTCCAGTCCCATCAAATTCCTTGTCTCTGTAGTTCAGGCTGTCCACTTATGTCACTTATGTCCATTTATGTCATTTATGTCCATTATTTTGCTGAGATATAATGTGCTACTTCATAAAGGTTGCAATTTCATTTCATTAGACGAGGCAAAAAAAGAAAAATAACTTATAACTTAAACCGAGAGAAGTGGTTTTAACCTTTCTCTGTTGCTGAAATGCAAACAAACAAAAAAAAAATAACCTGGAGAAGTCCATCCTACACGAGGGTCACATTCCTGATTTTCTTTGGGCTGATCGGATGATCAGGACGTCTTTGGGGTCCCACCTGTGGGAGAGCAAAAGCGGTCATAGAACTCAAAGAAATCCTAGAAAAGCAGTGCCACGAAGGTTCTCAGGAGGTTACCTGCCAAAGCCTCACCCCCAAATGAAATCTTTCTTCAGCAACCCACTCAGAATCTAAACACAAAGGGAAGGATGAGCAGCAGAACGAAACAAAAGCTTCACGTGGCAGTTCTGGGAATTCATTAACTGATCCTGTGCTACCTGAGGACTTCTTGTGGCCTCTGCAGTCTGGATTCTTTAAAAGAAAACATGATTTTGGGTGTGTGTCTTTTGGTTCTCTTAAAGAAAATACCTGTTAAAAGGAAAACCTGAACATAGCTTTTAAATCCATCAGGAAGTGCAGCAATGAGAACACCAGCACTTCGTGTGCCTGAAGGATCATTCCCAACATCTCAGTGTTTATTCAAGGCAGGCTTTTTTTAAAACTTCCCATGACTGGCAGGACTGTGCTTCCACTGACAGCAGCCTGTTCCCAGGCTGACCCCTGTTCAGCAGCTTTGCAAAGCCTGTCCTCGTTTCCAGTCCTAATTACTTCTGTGCTCTTACAAAATATCATGGCAGAGAGAAAAGAAAAGGAAAAACTCATTCTCAAATGCATCCAAGTGACACACACTTTGGATATTTAAATGTAGTAGTGAGACCTCACATAGATAATTATGAAGCAGCTCTGAGGAATGAAAATTTATTCCAGAATTATAAACCATGTATTTTCACATAGTTTCCTAAATGAAACACTGCAGCTGAATGGTTTGCTGTGTCCAGCCCCCAGTGTTGATTTTATCTGCCTCCAAGTAGATGCTGCCTTCTGGATGCTCTTCCCTGCAATTCCTCACCTGCTCTCAAGCCCTTGGAAATTAACGGGAATTCCACTGTTTTTCCCAGTGAAATCTCTTATCCAGGCAAACGTGGTTCTTTAACTACTGACCAATCTTCTTGTGGCTTTTTTTTTTTCTGGAGCATTAGTCCTGTGCAGTCTGTATTGCCTTGGTATTCTTCCAGTATTAAATATCTTCAATAATGCATTCAGTACATATACATTATTGAACAGGCCACAGAGGGGAAATGTTAGATAACAAATGTGGACAACATGCCTCTGGTATTTAATGAGTCCCAGCACCTCAAGGAAAACCGTGGGATAAATATAACTATCCTAGAAACATTTCACAAGACAGCTGCCTTCTGTTTTAAACACAGCTCTCTCTCTCCTCCCTCCCCATCCCTTTTGTTGCTAGAACAGGCTGCTGTTTTCTAAATTTACCCTTCTTTGCTGTTTATTTTTGCAGAGAGGAGAGGTGCTCTGGGAAGTAACAGGATTGCCTGGCTCTGCTCAGGAGACCTTTCCCAAGATCTCTCTGCTGCACTTAATTTCCTGCAGTTCAGCCCAGGCTGGTGCTGAGCAGAGACATCACTCTCTCATTTCCAGAGCACATCAGAACTTCCCTGTGGTCTGTGTTACCCCAGAGATTAATATGTGATGAGATTTGCTCCATTTCTGGCAGAACAGCTCCTTGGCCTTTCCTGATTGTTCAATTACAGGTCTGTTATGACAGGGCTTTCTCACCAGGACAGAGGTTTGGAGAAGCTCTCTGCTACTGTTCCCCCTCAAGATAACGGATTTACAAATAGAATGGGGAAAAAAAGTCTGGAAAAAAAGCTGAAGCCAAGTGTTATGTTTGTAGAAAGCAAATATTCCCAGATATTGTGGACTGTGAGTATAAAGGATACTGAACTAGCAGTGAGCTGAGTAACCAGAAAGTTTCAGAGGGGACCAAGAGCAAATTGTGTCTAAAACTGCCTGAAACAGGTCATTCTTTGGATCCCATGTTTAGTAAATTAGTGGGGTGGGAAATCTCCCGGAACCTGTTGCACAAAAATACTCTATTGCACCCAGATTTACTACAGGAAAAAAAAGACATTGATCAGAAAGTTCACCAAGAAGTGTTGTGGAAAGGGGAAGGAGATTTAGGGAGGGGATTCTGCCCCTCTGCCCCCTCAGGTGAGACCCCACCTGCAGAGCTGCTCCAGCCCTGGGGAACAGCACAGAAAGGACATGGAGCTGTTGGAGAGAGCCCAAAGGAGGCACCAAGAGGATCCCAGGGCTGGAGCAGCTCTGCTGGGAGGAAAGGCTGGGAGAGCTGGGATTGT
>NW_024105002.1:0-72758 GCF_003945595.2 Pipra filicauda | reverse complement strand
AGTCAATGTATGCAGACGTTCACAGTGGGTCAGTGAAGGTCTGCATAGGGGCAATCACCCTCTCCTTACATCTCCCTCTACACCTTGAGTCTCTCCCCTCACACTCACTCAAGGCTCTTGCCATGACATGTATTTTATAGCCAAGGCACATCCAGCCTCATTGCACAAGGCACAACCTCAAAAGACAAGAAATCAGCAAAACACCCCTGCAGTATCCTCCTGCATTTCCTTCTCCACATGCAGCCACCCAAAACTGGTTTTGACCAGTCATTGCTTGCAACCCAATCCTTCATCTTCATAACAGGCAGACAGACATCACCAAGGCACCAGTTGTTGCCCGGCCCATTTCCCTACAGCAAACAGAGAGGGCAAAGTATGGACGAATGCAAAGACATTTCCTACTGACCTCCATTATGTATCATCGAGACACATGAAGACTACAAGAGTACAAATGATAAGAAGCATATAGTAAAGTTAATCTTGCAATCTAGAGAACCTCACCCAAATCAAGTGCATGTGCCATTGGGAAGACACCTGAACCTGCAAAGAACACAAACTACAATTTGCTAGTAAGGCAACACACCTGTACAGAAGACCGAGGACTGAAAGGAACACGGGTGTTACATGTCAGGGCATGGAAAGCACTTGGTGCATGACGAAAACACAAATCCTCACTCAAACTTCCAGCCACCATCAGCCTCACTACACCTGCCTCCCCATCAATCTAGAAGACTGAGCAAGGACCCCACGTCCACTCCCACCAGCCAACAGTGTCAATAAACGAACCTCTGCCAGTTTTGTCAGCAAACTTCCGTACACAGAGAACAGACTACGGCGGGGAAAGAGCAGCAGAGCAGAAGCAAAAGCTTCGCAGAAACACTTTGGTCAGAAGAACTCACCGGGAGAGGGGCGGGGTCCGCCTGCTGGGCACCGGCAGGTTCCTCGTCTCCGAGCAGCGGCGCGGGCTCGTCGGGCGGCGGCCGGGCCGGCAGGGTGTCGCAGCAGCTGTCGGCCGAGAAGCGGAGGTGGCTCTTGCGCGAGTCGGCCGTGAGAGACACGTCGTGCGAGTAGGAGTGCAGGAAGGCGCGCACGCCGTCGATGCCCACGAAGTGCGTGGCCGGCACGCCGCGCAAGGCGCCGCTGCCCGCCGCCAGCAGCTGCTGCTGCGAGCGCCGCCAGCGCCGCAGGCGCAGCGCCAGCAGCAGCAGCAGGAAGGCGAGGAACAGGCACGACACGGCGGCCACGGCCAGCACCAGCCAGCGCGTCAGGCTGCCGCCCGCCTCGCCCGCCCCCGCCTCCGCCTCCGCCCGCGCCGCGCTGCCCAGCTCGGCCAGCAGCTCGGCCACGCTCTCGGCCAGCACCACGCTCAGCGTGGCCGTGGCCGACAGCGCCGGCCGCCCGTGGTCCTTCACCAGCACCACCAGGCTCTGGCGCGACGCGTCGCGGGCCAGTGGCGAGCGCGCCGTGCGCACCTCGCCGCTGTGCAGCCCCACGCGGAACAGCCCCGGCTCCGTCGCCTTGGCCAGCTCGTACGACAGCCACGCGTTCTGACCCGCGTCCGCGTCCACCGCCACCACCTTGGCCACCAGCGCGCCGGCCTCGCTCGACCGCGCCGCCAGCTCCACGCCCGCCCACCCCGAGCCCGACACAGCCCCCGCCGCCGGCGGGTACAGCACCTGCGGCGCGTTGTCGTTCTCGTCCACGATCACCAGCCGCACCGACACGTTGCTGCTCAGCGCCGGCGAGCCGCCGTCCTCCGCCCAAACCCACAGCCCCACCTCGCGCACCTCCTCGTAATCGAACGAGCGCAGCGCGTACAGCGCGCCCGTCTCCGCCTGCACCGACACGTACGACGACAGCGGCCAGCCCCGCACACCACCCTCCCCCAGACGGTACCGCACGCGTGCGTTCTCCCCCCAGTCCGAGTCCGTCGCCCGCACCCGCAGCACCAGCGCGCCCGCCACGTTGTTCTCCGACAGCCGAGCGCTGTAGCGCTCCTGCGAGAACACCGGCGCGTTGTCGTTCACGTCCAGCACCCGCAGACACAGCACCCTGCTGCTCTGCAGCGACGGACCACCGCCGTCGGCCACCCGCACCGTCACGTTGTACTCCGACTCCTGCTCCCGGTCCAGCTCTCTCGATGTCACCACGCGGTAGTAGCTGCCCTGCGAGCTCTCCAGCCGGAACGGGAGTCTCCCGTCGAGGGAGCAGCGCACCTCGCCGTTGGCCCCGGAGTCGCGGTCCTGCACGTGCAGTAGGGTCACCACAGACCCCGTCGGGGCGTCCTCAGAAATCTCACTCAACGCGGTTCTCACCGAAATCTCGGGCGCATTGTCGTTCACGTCCGTCACAGTGATAATAACTTTAGCCGTGTCAGAGAGCTCTCCTCCATCATGTGCCTGCACCTCCAGTTCATGGAAGGAGATTTCGTCGAAGTCCAAATCATCTTTAAGGGTTATTTCTCCTGACTCGATATTCAGATAGAAAAGTTCCGACGCTCGGTCTGAAATTTTATGGAAAGTGTATTTCACGTCCCCATTCAAGCCCTCGTCGGGGTCGGTGGCAGTGACGGTGACAAGGACGGAGCCCACGGGCACGTCCTCCGGCACACGCACCGTGTACTCCGCCTGGCTGAACACGGGCGCGTTGTCGTTCGCGTCCAGCACCGTCACGCGGATCCGCGCCGTGCCCGTCCGGGACGGCTCGCCGCCGTCGCTCGCCCTCAGCACCAGCTCGTGGAACGCCGCCTCCTCCCGGTCCAGCGCCTTCGCCAGCACCAGCTCAGGATGCAGATCCCCGTCGGGGCCCGTCTGCACGGCCAGCGAGAAGTGCTCGTCGCCGCTCAGCTCGTAGCTCTGCAGGGAATTCTGTCCCAAGTCCGGGTCATGAGCCTCGGGCAGGGGAAACCGCGACCCCGGGGCTGTCATCTCGCTTATTCTCTGTTCCAGCTCATTATCCTTGAAAGAGGGCGCGTTGTCGTTAATGTCCCTGATTTCCACTTCAATTCGGTAAATCTTCATTTCCGCCTCCATTATCAGCTCACAGCGCAGCACGCATTTCTCCACCAGCCGGCACAGCTGCTCTCTGTCGATCCTCTCGGCCGTCACTAAATGTCCCGTCTTCCCGTGCAGAGCAAAATACTGCGTCCTACCTCTGTCTATGATGCGGACGCCACGGTCTGTGAGCGCCGGCATCTGCAGCCCCAGGTCCTTGGCCACGTCGCCCACGAACGAGCCCTTGGGCATCTCCTCGGGCACCGAGTAGCGCAGCTGCCCCCACGCCGCCTCCCAGGCCGCCAGCAGGACGCCCCACAGCAGCACTCGCTGCCGCCGGCCCCAGCGCCTCCCCGCCGCGCACATCTCCGCCGCCGCACCGCCGGCACCGCAACACCGCCGGCAGATTCCCGCCGCCGATCGCCGATCTGGTTTCCGTTCCGGCTCCGACTCGCAGCTCCTGGCCGCTCTCGCTGCGCCCCAATGCCTCTGTGAAACACGGCTCCGCGGCCCAGGGAAGATCGCAGACCGCCCGGCTGCCGATGCAGGAATCCAGCGATCGAGCCGGGCCGCAGCGGGCGGGGCTGCAGCGCTCCGACCTTCCTCTCGCTCCTCTCGGTCAACAGCGGCGCCCGCAGCCTCCTCCCGGCACTGCACGCACCGAGCGCCAACGAGACATGCCCGCCCTGCCATGGAAACGTGCGTCCCCTTCCACACTGCACCTCCTTCCTCGGAATTCCTCCATCCGATCTCTGCTTTGATCCTCCAGCTCAACACGATCAATTAGAATTAACACGCCTTCTCTCGTCGCGGTATTTCTAATCGCACGGGAAATTTTTATTGTGATATAATAGGAATTGCTCCTGATATGACGTGCAAAGCGTTATCAGCATTTTGCGTTAATCTCGAAAGCACCAGCTCCCATCCCATTTCACAACGTAGCTTGAATGCAGATCAAACCAACGTTATAGGCTTGGGGACTAAAATACCCCCAAGAACAGTCCAAATGAGCAGTCCTCACATCCTGCACTACAGGGACAGAACATCATCTCCCCCTTTCTGCCGACTAATAGACCCTCACTGGAACGCTGCCAGCATAGAGCCCGACCGATATAATACAAAAAGCAATGAAGACCCACCCAATCGCCTTAGAGATTGCTCTTAGCTCTGGTCTTTTAACTTTCACCTCCACATAAGAGACTGATCTGAATCAGTTTGGTCTGAATCAAACCTGTATAAGTCGCCCTTTTCCAAACACTACGACAATTTTTTCCTTAAAGACTTACACAGTTGAGGCTGTGCTTGGACTTTGGACATAGTGCTCAGTTCGAGAGTAACTCAGCACCCTGCAGCGGTGCTCATCCACATGCATATCGGGGGTCCATAATAAAAATAAAACAACTAGCACTTAGCACACCTTTGTCATTAAACGCTATCAAGTAGGAAAATATATAATATCTAAGAGGACATGATTAGAAATAAAAGACCGATTGAGAAAAACAGCAACAAAAAACGTTCAACCTCCTCCAACAAACGAACAAAAACCCACCAGCGCCATGTGATTTTCTTCTTTAGATCGCATTGTACGCCTATGTAGAACAGGCAGTTCTACAGAGGCGGTAAACAAGAGCCAACTACCACTCAGGCTGAAGCCCAAAATGAGAAATAACTGCACGAACAGATTAAGGAAGTCAAGGTAAAAAAGGAAAAAAAAAAAAAAAAGAATTATCAAGCCCACTAACGCTTCCATTTCTGCAGATGCCTTCAACAAAAGATGGGAGAGGACACGGCAGAGAGGAAAAAATGCAGTAGGGAGGAAAAATATCTAACGTCCCCTATCATCGAGGCACATACACTTTCATTTGGTAGTCCAACACTGAAACAGCATTAACCAATGGGGTTTTGTTAGGCTACCACAAAGCTGAAAATACATCACTTCGGGAAAACGAGATACTGAAAGAAAAACGTCAATCCTATTTTCCTGAGCTAGTCTTGTAGAATTAGGGGAAGTCATTCTAAATATTCGCCCTTCTCCGTTAATAAACCATAATATTTCGTGCAAGTTACATTGTCAGACACGTTTTCATCTGAATCTGAAACTTTCTGTTCTGAGTGGAAAATTAAGATAGGCACAATATCAATCGGAGCAGCAGAAGTTGAACGGCAAGAACATCCCCGATGAATCTACACGTGACAGAATAACACATCGGATAGCTGATGAGAAGTGGCGGGTCACAGGGCTTGCTACTAAAACAGACGCAGCATAGTATTATTCAAATTCTTTCAAAGAAACGCAGGTCAGCACTAATCACTCCAGCAGAGAAACGAAGGTGAAGGACCCAGTGCCGCCAGCACCCCGTTACGAAAGATTCAGAGAAAGAGTGCACGAGCTTACAGACCTGCGGTACAGCAGTACCAACGGGTTTGCACCAGAGAAATAAGCTCTGGAAAAAATAAGTCAGACTCAGTAGTGCTACGATTTCTAAGAAGACAGACGATAAACGGTGGGGAAAAATATAGAACTTGCAACACCAAAATAGCAGTAGTCAACCAGGTCCCAGTACACCAGTGCGGGAAAAGGAGATTCGAAGAAGAAATCTCAAAACTCAGGCGTCCACCTAATTTTTTGTAACGCAACATCAGTACTCTCTTGCGTACACCGCTATTAGTTCTAAAGAGAGCTCTGGTCAATGCTTTTCACGTGAACCAGAACCTGTTAACATCTAAGTAGCAAATGCAGAGACTGGCTACTTGCTGCGTGTAGAACCAATATAAAGTATTTAAATCAGTTGCGAACTAAAGAACCTTAACAACACGTCCTGGGAAAATCGAAAGGCATACGGGACGCCGGGCCAGAGGTTCCAGGAAAAGAGAGAGAGCACGCGGATATACACACCTGCGGTGCGTTGGGGTCGGCAAGTGGCTCTCCCACGACGGCGCTGCTGCTCAGACTCGGCTTCTCGCAGGGCTCCCCGACCACAAGCTCCTCCGCGGGCACGATGGGCAGCGGCGGCGGCGGCCAAGCGGCCTCGGCGGCCAAGCGGGGCGGCGCCGCCACGCACAGGTTGTAGGAGTAGGGCAAGGTGCCCTCGCAGAAGTCGGCCGGGAAGGCGGCGCCGGCCAGCGACAAGCGCTGCGCGCCCAGGCAGCGCAGCACGCCGGGCGGCCCGGCCCGCCGCAGCCGCGCCAGCACGGCCAGCGCCACGCTCAGCACCAACAGCGCCGACCGCAGCGCCAGCGCCAGCACCAGATAGAACTGCAGCTCGCCCGCCGCCTCGGCGCCCGCCGCCCGCTCGCTCAGCTCCGGCAGCGCCTCCTGCAAGCGCTCGGCCAGCACCACGTGCAGCGTGGCCGTGGCCGACAGCGCCGGCTCGCCGTGGTCCTTCACCACGGCCACCACGCGCTGCTTGGCCGCGTCCCTCTCCGACACGGCCCGCGCCGTGCGCACCTCGCCGCTGTGCAGCCCCACGCGGAACAGCGCCGGCTCCGACGCCTGCACCAGCTCGTACGACAGCCACGCGTTGCGCCCCGCGTCCGCGTCCACCGCCACCACCTTGCCCACCAGGTACCCGGACGACGCCGAACGCGGCACCACCTCGAAAGCCGAACCCACCGAGCCCGACGCCGCCGGCGGGGGCGGGTAGAGCACCCGCGGCGCGTTGTCGTTCTGGTCGAGCACGAAGACGCGCACCGTGGCCGTCGAGCTGCGCGCCGGCGACCCGCCGTCCTGCGCCCGCACGGCCACCAAGAACTCGCGGCACTGCTCGTAGTCCAACGAGCGCTGCGCGTACACCGCGCCGCTCCGCGCCTCCACCGACACCAGCGGCGCCGCGCCCGCCGCGCCCGCGCTGCCGCCCGACAGCCAGTAGCTCACGCGCCCGTTCGCGCCCGCGTCCAAGTCCCGAGCCACAACGCGCAACACCAGCGCGCCCACCGCGTTGTTCTCCCGCACGTACGCGCTGTACGACGCCTCCTCGAACACCGGCGCGTTGTCGTTCACGTCCGACACCTCCAGCAACAGCTCCGCGCTGCTCCACAGCGCCGGGCTGCCCCGGTCCCGGGCCACCACCGTCACGCGGTGCTCGGACGCCTGCTCGCGGTCCAGCGCGCTCGCCGTCACCACCTTGTATGAGCCGCCCGACGACGCCACGATCGACAGCGGTGCCTCTCCCGACAGCTCGCACGACACCTCACCGTTCTCGCCGGAGTCGGGATCGTTCACGTTCAGCAGGGCAACCACGGTGCCGGCTGGTGAGTCCTCGGGCACGGGGCTCGACAGCGACAGAATTGTGATTTCGGGGGCGTTGTCGTTCATGTCGGTTATATCTATTTGAGCTTTGCAGTGAGCCGTGAATCCGCCCCCGTCCCTCGCCTCCAGGCTGAAGCTGTATTTACTTTTCTCCTCGAAATCGAGAGGACCCGCTGTCCTGACCTCGCCGCTCTCGCTGTCGACAGTGAACAACTCACGGATCCCGGCCGGGACGTTACTGAAGGAATAGGAGACCCGCCCATTGGATCCCGCGTCAGCATCCGTGGCCAGCACTCGCAGCACCAGCGAACCGGCTGGAAGATTCTCCGCCACCTGCGCCTCGTAGATGCTTTTGCTGAACACAGGCGGGTTGTCGTTGGCGTCCGTCACGTTGACACGAATCTGGACTGTCCCGGATTTCCTCGGATCCCCGCCATCCACTGCCGTCAGTATCAGCTCAAAAGAACTCTGCTTCTCCCGGTCCAACGCTCTCTCCAGCACTAATTCAGGCTGCTGGGTTCCGTCCGAGCTCTCCTTCACGGCCAGAGAGAAGGACGGGTTGCTGGTGAGCTCGTAACTCAGCAGCGAGTTGCTTCCGGCGTCTGCGTCTCGGGCCATCTCAAGGGGAAAACGAGTCCCGGGAGCAATCCATTCACCGATCTCGAGCTCCAGAGCATCCTTGCTGAAGGCAGGGGAATTGTCATTCACGTCCTCAATGGCCACTTCGACACGGAAGACGTTGAGCGGGTTGTGCACCAGCGCCTCGAAGCTGACCGAGCAGGACAACGACTCGCCGCACAGCTCCTCCCGGTCCAGCCTCTCGCTCACGTACAGGTTCCCGTTCTCCTCGCTCACCGTGAAGTATTTCAGCTGCTTTTTGCCGGCAGACGCCACCCGCAGCTTGCGCGCCGGCAGCTCGTCGGCGCTGAGCCCCAGGTCCCGGGCCAGCGGCCCCACCAGCGAGCCTCTGGGCAGCTCCTCGGCCATGGAGTAGCGGAGCCGCTCCGCCGCCGCCCGCCAGCACAGCCACAGCAGCACAGCGCCCAGCACCGCCGCTCGCCCGCCGCCCGGCCCGCCGCTCGGCCTCCGCCCGCCCGACATCGCCCACAGCGCTCGCTCGCCGAGCTCGCCAGGCTCCTGCCGCCGCCCCGCCTCCCTCGCAGCCGCTCGGCGCAGCCACAGCAGCGCCCGACAAAGCAAACCCGGACCGCCGCCGCCTCCCACTCGCACGCCTCTGCTGCCCGCGCCGCCTCTCGCCTCTGCTGCCCGTGCCGCTGCCGCTCTGGCCCGCACTGCCCGCCCGAGCCAGCAGCCTGCGGGGACAGCACGCACAGGCGGCGGCGGCGGCGGCTCCAGCAACGCTCGCCGGCGGCCCAACAGCGGCACCCGGAGGCGCCGACACAACACTGCAGCCGCCTCACGCCCGCGCTCGGCGGGGAACAACTTTGGCCCGGGATGGGGCTGCAGCGGCCCTGGGGTCTCTCGCGATTCCAATCAGCAGTCAAAGCAGGACCTCCTTAATGTGCTTCCTAAGGCCTTTGGAAATGATATGCGCTGTCGGGTGCTTTTAAGTCATTATCACAATGAATAATCAGAAGCAAATATTCATAAATATTCATAGCAGAATGATAAGGAAAGGAACAGAGTTGCTCTTAATAAAACCAGGCCCAACTATAGGACCAATAAACGATAATATAGGGAAGACTTCAAGAGCATTTTTGAACTGTGTTAGATCTTTTGAAATCTTCTGCATTTATTACCTGGGATAAATTAACCCGAGAAATGGATCAGCCTAAAGCAATGGAAGCCATCTCTATGCTAAGATAGCACAATAACAGTTACTCTTTTGTTTGTGATTTCTGAAATATCATTCTTTTCCTCTCCATACTTGAGGGGCTGACAATGGGAAATTGCAAAGCCACACCAAGTTCTTCATAGATTCAAACAATGGTTTTGGTTGGAAGGGCTCTTTCAAGGTCACTGAAAGCATGCATTGCTCTAGCTGGTATCTCACAAAAAGAGCTTAGAGGGAGTGAACCACCCCTATCACCCTGTTTGCCTTATTACCTCTTATACTGTGCAGGATACAACATTCTTTCTGAGCAGCACATGTCTGTTGCCAAATCATGTCCCATTGTATCACCCACCAGTAACCCCATGTACTTCTCTGCAAAGCTCTTCCCAATTCCCTACTCCCTACTGAACCTGCAGATTGCCCTGACCCAGGTGCAGAACCTTTCCCTTGGCCTTGTTGAACTTCAGGATGTTTTCACTGGCCCACTCCTCCAACCTATCCAGGTCTCTCTTGTTGGCATCTCTGCCCTCTCGTGAATCAACTCAGCTTGGTGTCAGCTGCACATTTGCTGAGGGTGTGCTCAATCCCAGTGTCTATGAAGATACTAAACAGTACTGCTCCCAGGAAGGACTCTGCAAGGACAAGTTGCAGGTTTGCACTTGGACATTCAGCTGTTGTCTAGAACTCCTTCAAGGTGACTATCCAGCCAGTTCCTGATCCATGTAACAGTCTCCAGATGAGTGTCCAGCATGTTCTGGGCAACTCTGTGAGAGACACTCTGCACATACTCTCTCACCAGCCCCTGGTCTGTTTAGAGAAGCCTTGGCTTCACTGGGTGACCACTGCATTTGGAGGACTGCAGTAGAGGTGGTTTGGCACTGTTACACTACAGACAAGTGTGCCTGGGTGAGCACATCGGCCTGTGAAAGCTTCCCCTTCACAGCTGTAAACATCACAGGTGTGTGCAGGAACTGCACCTGCACTGGGACAATTGGAAGTGACCTTCCACATAAGAGCAGACAGCCTGAGGTTGAGCTCATGACACTAAGAAAGGCAAGAGTTGGGAACACACAGAAAGGAACAGATCAGGTGTAACAATATTTCATAGGCCTCACTTACTGTGCCAAAGCAGCTCAGATTGCATGGTACCCCAGCAGGTACATGCAGGTACCTGTAACACATGATAAGAAAAGTAATGGCCATGTCCTTCTACAACCTCACACACAGAG
Organism: Pipra filicauda; assembly: GCF_003945595.2. NCBI lineage: Eukaryota > Metazoa > Chordata > Aves > Passeriformes > Pipridae > Pipra > Pipra filicauda. The sequence goes on along the minus strand of NW_024105002.1, from coordinate 62,492 downwards.
CTCTCCTGTCTTCTCTTTGCTGCTACACAACTGGCAGCTTTGCTTGTGACCCTCTCATTGCTGGCAAAATTTACCATGAGATGATAATGCACTACAAGAACACCAAGAAGGGAGGGACATCTGCCTGCTCACCACCATTCTGAGAAGAAATGGAAGGATTCTAAACACTGAAAATTATAAACCCCCAAAATAAAAGAGGAGTGGTCATCCAACAGAGAATGGCTCATCAAAGGAATGACTAAGAGTGAATCTTCAGCCTTCTTTTACCACACACACTGTTCCACACACTCACAGCTTCTACTAAGGTAATGTTTACATTTATTTGTCCTGACAGTAACAAAACTCAAGACTACCTTCACGTCTCCAGCCTTTCACACCTGCTGTAGCATGAACAAGAGGCACTAACACACCGTGCATTGCTGAATGAAGCGATGCTGATAAATACAAGGAAACCTGCAGATATGTGAAACTAAGAAACAAAACCCAAAAATGTAAATCAGAGAAGCAAGGCCGAGAAGCATGAGGAGACAAGGGGTGATCAGAGAACCTCACTGGGAAATCTTCGGGCTCTTCACTGGAATTCATCTCTGAAAGCACTTGGACGTCACTGAGCTCTCAAGTTGCAAGTGCAGCCCTAACATCTTACACTGGACTACCTAGTTATGGGATTCATTTTAAGAAAGAGTCCTCAGCTCTCAGCAATTCTACTGGGTGGCCTGCTCACCTCCCACAGATATCAAGCAGTTTCACAAGCTCAACCTTCAAAGAAATTACAACAGATTCCCTTTTTGCTTTTTCTCCATATTCCTCACACACAAAATTCTGCTTGAGGTGGCTGAAGGAAGCATTTGCTGCCAAACCACAGACACAGTTTCAAAGGCAGAAGCACTGACCAGAAATGCATAAAAACCCCACGACCTTACAAGAAAGCAAGTCCTGAAAGAAAGTCTGATTGCAACTAAGAAGAAACTCTACAGCACTCTACTCTGCAGAGATACAAATGGATAATCAAAGTTTCACATAGGAAAGGTAATTTATTCTACACATCCATCATGGTTCTACAAGCACAGTTTTTCAGGAAATCCTTCATTGCTGGAGGACTGTCAATGTATTTCAGGACAGGGATACCAGGACAAAAGGAAACACAGCACAGACCTTGGCCTCAGACTTGAAATCAAACTATTGACCAGTCAAACCCACACTGACCCAACCATTTTCCTCATTCAAATTCAGCCTCTCCATTTCCTGGCTCTGCATTCACAGCCTTGGGTTGCACCATGGGCAATACCCAACTTCTGACTACATGGCAGCCTCAGCAAAAAGAGCATTTCATTCAGTCCCATGTTAGAGAAACAGATATTCATCAAAGTGTTTGTCTTAGTTGAGGTCCACCTTCAGGGTATGGAGAAGAACTTCTCTCCCACCCTGACAATCACAAGATGTCTTTTGGTGTTTCACACTGAATCACAGAATCAAGAGTTGGAAGAGACCCTCAAGATCATCTGGTCCAACCCTCAGCCCAGCACTACCACAATCACCCCTAAACCATATCCCCAAGTGCCAAATCCAAAGGTCTCTCCAACACTTCCAGAGAGGGTGACTCCACCACCTCCCTGGTCAAGTTATTCCAATGTTTGATCACCCTTTCAGAAAAACAAACAAACAAAGAAAATCAAATATGTAATCTGGATCTCCCATGGTACAGCTTAAGACCATTTTCTGTTCTTCTTTCCCTTAAGACACGGAAGGAGACCAACCTCCACCTCACTACAACTGCTTTTCAAGTAGTTTGGTTGGAAAGGTTCTTTCAAGGTCATTCAATCCCCAGCTCTACCATGGGCAGGAACCCTTTCCACTGGACTAAAACACTCAAAACCTCATCCAAACTCATCGAAACCTCACCCAACCAGAGAAATGAGGTGCCCCCTAAGCTTTCTCTTCTCCACAATAAGTAACCCCTCTTATCTCAAGAGAACTGAGATATCTGAGCTGCTCCTCAGAAGCTTCAACAGCTTTGGTTTGTTCACAGCATTGCCAGGCACAGGGAGGACCAGCTTTACTCCTTGACACAAAGCAAACAAAGAAATAAAACACAGCAAGAGTGAGAAACCACCAGAAGTGTTTGAACCACAGATTCACATTTCAGATTGTGTCAGCTCTGGTAGGAACACAAAGGAAACTGGTTGGGAGGAAGTACACAGGAGGCTCACACAGGAGGCTCACACAGGAGATCACAGCATAGACCCCAGACACACTCATGTCTATGGTAGTGGGAAAACAAACAAGTTTGGAACCACAGCTGTGGCCTCATCCAACAACTGGATCAAAATGGACCTTTACACCTCTCTTTTAGCCACCTCACACTGTGCCAGAGTGAACTCCTGCACCAGCCTTTTCTCTGGACAGACAGAACTCTTTTCCACATCCAAAAACCACACCACAGGAAAGTTAAATCTGCAGACACACACCAGTACAAGAAAAGTTGCACACACAACTTCTTAGATCCCAAGCATCACAAAAAGATTATTCTGATCATTCCAATAATTTGAATAACTTTAAAATGTTATACAGAGCAAAAGCAATCAGCAGCTCAGTTAAAAACCCAGTCATCACAGTAGCAGCTCAAAGGGAACATCACACATGGGCTCTTTGAAAGCTCTACCACTCATAATGTAAGATGTGCTGAACCCAAAACTTGGCCATTTGAGTCCAAACCATGCAATATTAAAAAATAAGACTCTTTCTGACTTATTTTCATAAGGTATAGTTTCAACCCTGGGAGTCAACAAAACACAGGCCATGTCTCCACCAGCACCTCCTCACACACAACACTCTCCTCAAACTCTTCACAGCTCACATGGTTATCAGAGATCTTCAAGATTGACAGAAAGACCTCCCCAAAAAAGAAATATTTGTCAGACAACGTCTCCTTACTGTGGATATTATTTGACTTTTCACCCTTGGCATGTCACAAGCAAGAGCATTTCTTACAGTGACAGTTGAAAGAAACATGTCTTGAAAGCCTTTCTCTTTCCAGCTGTAAACAGGAAAGGCAACAAATGTAACAGGCAGGCAAATAGGACAGATCTGATTTTACACACTGTATCGGAGGTAAAGGCCCATCTTGAGATCCTCAAAACAGAAAGGCGGATAGTTAACTCCTGCAGAAATTAAGACTAAAACACTCTTTTAGATCATGTAACTAAGAGTAGGAGACTTAATTCAGTTGTTTATGAGGAAATGAACACACAGCTTGCTCTTCCCAAAGCTCCCACATGACCTTTGTCATAATTACATAATTAAGTTTTGCAGTTACACAATTATGACAACATAAAAACACAAACAAAAAACCCCCCAGGGCTCTCCATGCATCAGGAATACGTCTTCCCGTCAAACACTTTGGGAAGGAAATCCTCACATTGCAAGGTACTACAGGTGGGTAATGAACCCAAAACCAAGAAAAGCATTCCCTTGTGTCCTTCAACAGACCCTCCTGCGCTTGCAGGACTCAAATCCCCGACCCATCACATTATCTAGGATGCTCTTTGAACCATCTAATTTACAAGTACGTGGCACATAAAGCCCAGTTTATCAGACCATTTCTCTTCAATCCACCCACTTCACAGAGATATCTTTACATTTCTGCATAAAGATACATTTGTCTGCTCACTCATTTTCTGTGAAGAAACCTCAAAGTTCTAAAAGGAAAAGAGGAGCAGTGAGTGCTCCAGTGAATGTATGCAGATGTCCACAGTGGGTCAGTGAAGGTCTGTATAGGGGCAATCACCCTCTCCTTACATCTCCCTCTACACCTTGAGTCTCTCCCCTCACACTCACTCAAGGCTCTTGCCATGACATGTCTTTCATAGCCAAGGCACATCTGGTCCCATTTCACATGGTTCAGCCTCAAAAGATAAGAAATCAGCAAAACACCCCTGCCATTTCCTCCCGCATTTCCTCCTCCACAGGCAGCCACCCACAACTCCTTTTTGAGCAGTCACAACTTTCAACACGATCCTTCATCTTCATAACAGGCAGACAGACATCATCAAGGCACCAGTTGTTGTCCGGCCCATTTCTCTACTGGAAACACAAGGAGCAAAGTATGGATGAATGCAAAGACATTTCCTACTGACCTCCATTATGTATCGAGACACATGAAGGCTACAACAGTACAAATGATAAGAAGCAGAGTTACATACGGTAAAGTCAATATTGCAATCTAGAGAACCTCACCCAAATCAAGTGCATGTGCCGTTGGGAAACAACCTGAACCTGCAAAGAGCGCAAACTACAATTTGCTAGTAAGGCAACACATCTGTACAGAAGACTAAAGACTGAAAGGAACACAGGGGTGTTACATGTCAGGGCACAGAAAGGACTTGGTGCATGATGAAAACACAAAGCCTCGCTCAAACTTCCAGCCACCATCAGCCTCACTACACCTGCCTCCCCAGCAACCTGGAAGACTGAGCAAGGACCCACGTCCACTCCCACCAAACCACAGAGTGTCAATGCACGAACCTCTGTCAGCTTTGTCAGCAACCTTCCGTACACAGAAAACAAAATACGGCGGGGAAAGAGCAGCAGAGCAGAAGGAGAAGCTTCGCAGAAACACTTTGGTCAGAAGAACTCACCGGAAGAGGGGCGGGGTCCGCCTGCTGGGGACCGGCAGGTTCCTCGTCTCCGAGCAGCGGCGCGGGCTCGTCGGGCGGCGGCCGGGCCGGCAGGGTGTCGCAGCAGCTGTCGGCCGAGAAGCGGAGGTGGCTCTTGCGCGAGTCGGCCGTGAGAGACACGTCGTGCGAGTAGGAGTGCAGGAAGGCGCGCACGCCGTCGATGCCCACGAAGTGCGTGGCCGGCACGCCGCGCAAGGCGCCGCTGCCCGCCGCCAGCAGCTGCTGCTGCGAGCGCCGCCAGCGCCGCAGGCGCAGCGCCAGCAGCAGCAGCAGGAAGGCGACGAAGAGGCACGACACGGCGGCCACGGCCAGCACCAGCCAGCGCGTCAGGCTGCCGCCCGCCTCGCCCGCCCCCGCCTCCGCCTCCGCCCGCGCCGCGCTGCCCAGCTCGGCCAGCAGCTCGGCCACGCTCTCGGCCAGCACCACGCTCAGCGTGGCCGTGGCCGACAGCGCCGGCCGCCCGTGGTCCTTCACCAGCACCACCAGGCTCTGCCGCGACGCGTCGCGGGCCAGTGGCGAGCGCGCCGTGCGCACCTCGCCGCTGTGCAGCCCCACGCGGAACAGCCCCGGCTCCGTCGCCTTCGCCAGCTCGTACGACAGCCACGCGTTCTGACCCGCGTCCGCGTCCACCGCCACCACCTTGGCCACCAGCGCGCCGGCCTCGCTCGACCGCGCCGCCAGCTCCACGCCCGACCACACCGAGCCCGACACAGCCGCCCCCGCCGCCGGCGGGTACAGCACCTGCGGCGCGTTGTCGTTCTCGTCCACGATCACCAGCCGCACCGACACGTTGCTGCTCAGCGCCGGCGAGCCGCCGTCCTCCGCCCAAACCCACAGCCCCACCTCGCGCACCTCCTCGTAATCGAACGAGCGCAGCGCGTACAGCGCGCCCGTCTCCGCCTGCACCGACACGTACGACGACAGCGGCCAGCCCCGCACACCACCCTCCCCCAGACGGTACCGCACGCGCGCGTTCTCCCCCCAGTCCGAGTCCGTCGCCCGCACCCGCAGCACCAGCGCGCCCGCCACGTTGTTCTCCGACAGCCGAGCGCTGTAGCGCTCCTGCGAGAACACCGGCGCGTTGTCGTTCACGTCCAGCACCCGCAGACACAGCACCCTGCTGCTCTGCAGCGACGGACCACCGCCGTCGGCCGCCCGCACCGTCACGTTGTACTCCGACTCCTGCTCCCGGTCCAGCTCTCTCGCTGTCACCACGCGGTAGTAGCTGCCTTGCGAGCTCTCCAGGCGGAACGGGAGGCTCCCGTCCAGAGAGCAGCGCACCTCGCCGTTGGCCCCCGAGTCGCGGTCCTGCACGTGCAGCAGGGCCACCACCGTCCCTATCGGGGCGTCCTCAGAAATCTCACTCAGCGCTGACCTCACAGAAATCTCGGGCGCATTATCGTTGACGTCTGTCACAGTGATCGCGACTTTTGTCGTATCAAAAAGGCCACCCCCATCACGTGCCTGCAGCTCGAGTTCGTAGTAGTCACCTTCCTCAAAGTCCAGGCTCTGCACGAGCGTGATCGCTCCTGTCTCGGAGTCCAGATGGAAAATATCCGATGCCATGTCCGTCGCTTTCTTCAAGGAATATTTTACAGTGCCATAGTGACCCTCGTCAGCATCGGTGGCCGTGACGGTGACAAGGACGGAGCCCACGGGCACGTCCTCCGGCACACGCACCGTGTACTCCGCCTGGCTGAACACGGGCGCGTTGTCGTTCGCGTCCAGCACCGTCACGCGGATCCGCGCCGTGCCCGTCCGGGACGGCTCGCCGCCGTCGCTCGCCCTCAGCACCAGCTCGTGAAACGCCGCCTCCTCCCGGTCCAGCGCCTTCGCCAGCACCAGCTCGGGACGCTCATCCCCGCCGGGGCCCGTCTGCACGGCCAGCGAGAAGTGCTCGTCGCCGCTCAGCTCGTAGCTCTGCAGGGAATTCTGTCCCGAGTCGGGGTCGTGAGCCCTGGGAAGGGGAAACCGCGACCCAGGGGCTGTCGTCTCGCTCACTCTCAGTTCTTTTTCTGCCTCTGAAGCTGGGTGCGTTGTCGTTGATGTCCGTGATTTCTACTTCGATTTCATAAAACTTCATTTCCCCCTCCACTATCAGCTCACAGCGCAGCACGCATTGCTCCACCAGCCGGCACAGCTGCTCTCTGTCGATCCTCTCGGCCGTCACTAAATGTCCCGTCTTCCCGTTCAAAGCAAAATACTGCGTCCTACCTTCGGTGACAATGCGGACACGGTCTGTGAGCGCCGGCATCTGCAGCCCCAGGTCCTTGGCCACGTCGCCCACGAACGAGCCCTTGGGCATCTCCTCGGGCACCGAGTAGCGCAGCTGCCCCCACGCCGCCTCCCAGGCCGCCAGCAGGACGCCCCACAGCAGCACTCGCTGCCGCCGGCCCCAGCGCCTCCCCGCCGCGCACATCGCCGCCGCCGCACCGCCGGCACCGCAACACCGCCGGCAGATCCCCGCCGCCGATCGCCGATCCGGCTCCCGCTCCGGCTCCGAGTTATTGCTCCCGGCAACTGCCGCTCGCCCCTCCGCCTCGCTGTATCTCGGATCCGCACCGCGGGGGCGATCAGAACGAGACCGCTTCCCGACCCAGGAATCCAGCGATCCAGCGATCGAGCCGGGCCGCAGCGGGCGGGGCTGCAGCGCTCCGACCTTCCTCTCGCTCCTCTCGGTCAACAGCGGCGCCCGCAGCCTCCTCCCGGCACTGCACGCACCGAGCGCCAACGAGACATGCCCGCCCTGCCTCAAAAAGACATTTGTCACGAAAATGTTGGGGCGGTACAGCGGAGATCTGGCGTTATGTTGTTTCTGCCGCATGGGAAAATATTGATGGATTGTGATAATCTATAGATACACATTTCTCTTAATATAGCGTGCAGAGTACTCCGAATCTACTATTCCATGATAGGAAAGCACAGCATCTTCCCTGCAACTGCACAGCTTTTTGTGTCAGTCGTTCTCTAGTTTTTCCTCACTGAACCTCAGCTCTCGAACATCTCCAGCCACAGTAGATTCCCGGACCATGAGCAATTGCACATAGTAGGGATGAAGATTCCTCCCCAAAAGCAGCCATTCTAGGGACTGGCCTTCTCTCTGCTTTTTTACATTTCAGTTGCACATCCGAGGCTGCTCTAAATTAGCCTGCATTGCTCTCCTTTAACCAGTACTTCCGAATTTTTCATCACACCCTAAACATAAGGTCTTGCTTTTGCATACAGCTTAGTGCTCCATTCTTGATCACAGCCTTAGCGAGAGATGCTATCCAGCAAGGAAGGTATTAACTTGGTGACAAAAAAGATGAAAATGAAACATAGATTAGAACCAAAGAAAGCAAGCAACAAACGAACCAAAAAACAAAACATGAGGATTTCTTAGATCACATTCAATCTCTCTGCAGAAAAGCCAGCTGAAGAACGGTAAATAAGAAGGAACCACCAAACTCTGAATGAGAAATAATCACAGAAAAAGAATAAGGAAATAAGGGTCTGATAAAACACACTGATCTCACTATAACTTGCCATTTCAGTAGCCCACTTGCACCAAAAACTGGGACGGCACAGGGTGGAAGGTAGACATATTCCTTAGGGAAGAACAACTCCCACTTCTTCTAGCAAGTTTCCTTAAAACTCCAAAATAACAAACAGGTCGCAGTGCATCTACACGGTACAGAAGGATCAGGAAGGCAAAATGTCATTACTGAGCGTCAATCGCATTGCCAACTCCACAACGCGGAATTAGCAGTTCTGTTTCTAAGATTTAAGTATCCACCTTCACCGGGACTATCCCACACTATTTCACACAACGCAGGGTTTGCAGAAAAACCTGAGCAGTTGAACAAAGAGGTGCTGTAGCTACGTTACTGCGCTGAGAGGAAAATTAATAAAAGCAGAACGTAGAAGCAGATCTTTACAAGTCATCTACGGTTTTAGGCAGCATAAGTTGAACAACAACCGCCCATTTGAGCCGACATCTGTGACAGCTCATGAGGCAGGAAGTGCCGGTTGGCAACGCTTGCTGCCTAAAACGGGGCGGAGTTACTACCCGCGCCTGTGGAAACAGCGACCGGCACTAACTGCACCAGAACAGACACAAACCCCAAGAGCCCACTGCCACCTGCATACCCTTAGGAAAACCTCAGAAAGAGGGAGTGAAGGTGCTTACAGACCTGTGGTGCGTCGAGGTCGGCGGGCGGATCTCCCGCGACGGCGCTGCTGCTCGGGCTCGGCTTCTCGCAGGGCTCCCCGGCCACAAGCTCCTCCGCGGGCACGATGGGCAGCGGCGGCGGCGGCCAAGCGGCCTCGGGGTTGGCGCGGGGCGGCGCCGCCACGCACAGGTTGTAGGAGTAGGGCAAGGTGCCCTCGCAGAAGTCGGCCGGGAAGGCGGCGCCGGCCAGCGACAAGCGCTGCGCGCCCAGGCAGCGCAGCACGCCGGGCGGCCCGGCCCGCCGCAGCCGCGCCAGCACGGCCAGCGCCACGCTCAGCACCAACAGCGCCGACAGCAGCGCCAGCGCCAGCACCAGATAGAACTGCAGCTCGCCCGCCGCCTCGGCGCCCGCCGCCCGCTCGCTCAGCTCCGGCAGCGCCTCCTGCAAGCTCTCGGCCAGCACCACGTGCAGCGTGGCCGTGGCCGACAGCGCCGGCTCGCCGTGGTCCTTCACCACGGCCACCACGCGCTGCTTGGCCGCGTCCCTCTCCGACACGGCCCGCGCCGTGCGCACCTCGCCGCTCTGCAGCCCCACGCGGAACAGCGCCGGCTCCGACGCCTGCACCAGCTCGTACGACAGCCACGCGTTGCGCCCCGCGTCCGCGTCCACCGCCACCACCTTGCCCACCAGGTACCCGGACGACGCCGAACGCGGCACCACCTCGAAAGCCGAACCCACCGAGCCCGGGGCCGCCGGCGGGGGCGGGTAGAGCACCCGCGGCGCGTTGTCGTTCTGGTCGAGCACGAAGACGCGCACCGTGGCCGTCGAGCTGCGCGCCGGCGACCCGCCGTCCTGCGCCCGCACGGCCACCAAGAACTCGCGGCACTGCTCGTAGTCCAACGAGCGCTGCGCGTACACCGCGCCGCTCCGCGCCTCCACCGACACCAGCGGCGCCGCGCCCGCCGCGCCCGCGCTGCCGCCCGACAGCCAGTAGCTCACGCGCCCGTTCGCGCCCGCGTCCAAGTCCCGAGCCACAACGCGCAACACCAGCGCGCCCACCGCGTTGTTCTCCCGCACGTACGCGCTGTACGACGCCTCCTCGAACACCGGCGCGTTGTCGTTCACGTCCGACACCTCCAGCAACAGCTCCGCGCTGCTCCACAGCGCCGGGCTGCCCCGGTCCCGGGCCACCACCGTCACGCGGTGCTCGGACGCCTGCTCGCGGTCCAGCGCGCTCGCCGTCACCACCTTGTAAGAGCCGCCCGACGACGCCACGATCGACAGCGGCGCCTCTCCCGACAGCTCGCACGACACCTCACCGTTCTCGCCGGAGTCCCGGTCCCGAATTTTCAGCAGGGCTACCACGGTGCCGACTGGCGCGTCCTCGGGTACGGGGCTCGACAGTGACAGAATGGTGATCTCGGGGACATTGTCGTTCTCGTCCGTGATTTCTATCTGCACTTGACAATGACCGGTGAGCCCGCCTCCATCCGTCCCCTCCAGTTCAAAGCTGTACTTGCTCATCTCCTCGAAGTCTAGGGGACCTGCAGTCCTGACCTCGCCGCTCTCGCTGTCGACAGTGAATAACGCTCTGACGACTTCGGAGACGTCGCCGAAGGAGTAAGAGACCCGCCCATTGGACCCTGCGTCCGCATCCGTGGCTCTCACCTGCAGCACCAGCGACCCCGCCGGCAGATTCTCGGACACTCGCGCCTCGTAGATGCTTTGGCTGAACACGGGCGGGTTGTCATTTAAGTCCGTCACGTTGACGCGAACTTGAACAGTCCCGGACCTCGCGGGGTCCCCACCATCCACTGCCGTCAGCACCAGCTCAAAGGAACTCTGCTTCTCCCGGTCCAATCCTCTCTCCAGCACTAACTGCGGCTGCTTGCTTCCGTCCGGGTTCTCCTTCACGGCCAGAGAGAAGGACGGGTTGCTCGTGAGCTCGTAAGTCAGCAGCGAGTTGCTGCCCACGTCTGAATCGCGGGCCATCTCCAGAGGAAAATGAGTGCCAGGAAGTGTCCATTCACCGATCTCGAGTTCCAAAACAGCCTTTCTGAAGACCGGGGAGTTGTCGTTCACATCCTCAATGGCCACCTCGACATGGAAGACGTTGAGCGGGTTGTGCACCAGCGCCTCGAAGCTGACCGAGCAGGACAACGACTCGCCGCACAGCTCCTCCCGGTCCAGCCTCTCGCTCACGTACAGGTTCCCGTTCGTCTCGCTCACCGTGAAGTATTGCTTGTCCGCGCTGAGCCGCAGCTTGCGCGCCGGCAGCTCGTCGGCGCTGAGCCCCAGGTCCCGGGCCAGCGGCCCCACCAGCGAGCCTCTGGGCAGCTCCTCGGCCATGGAGTAGCGGAGCCGCTCCGCCGCCGCCCGCCAGCACAGCCACAGCAGCACAGCGCCCAGCACCGCCGCTCGCCCGCCGCCCGGCCCGCCGCTCGGCCTCCGCCCGCCCGACATCGCCCACAGCGCTCGCTCGCCGAGCTCGCCAGGCTCCTGCCGCCGCCCCGCCTCCCTCGCAGCCGCTCGGCGCAGCCACAGCAGCGCCCGACAAAGCAAACCCGGACCGCCGCCGCCTCCCACTCGCACGCCTCTGCTGCCCGCGCCGCCTCTCGCCTCTGCTGCCCGTGCCGCTGCCGCTCTGGCCCGCACTGCCCGCCCGAGCCAGCAGCCTGCGGGGACAGCACGCACAGGCGGCGGCGGCGGCGGCTCCAGCAACGCTCGCCGGCGGCCCAACAGCGGCACCCGGAGGCGCCGACACAACACTGCAGCCGCCTCACGCCCGCGCTCGGCGGGGAACAACTTTGGCCCGGGATGGGGCTGCTACGGCCCTGGGGTCTCTCCTCCATTCCAATCAGCAATCAAAGCAGGACCTGCTTAATGTGCTTCCTAAGGCCTTTGGAACTGAGATGCGCCCTCAGGTGCTTTTAGGTCATTATCACAGTGAATAGTCAGAAGCAAATATTCATAAATATTCATAGCAGAGTGATAAAGGAAGGAACTCAGCTGCTCTTAAGAAAACCAGGCCCAACTATAGGACCAATAAATGATAATATAGGGAAGACTTCAAGAGCATTTTTGAACTGTGTTAGATCTTTTGAAATCTTCTGCATTTATTACCTGGGATGAATTAACCCAAGAAATGGATCAGCCTAAAGCAATGGAAGCCATCTCTATCTTAAGGTAGCACAATAACAGTTACTCTTTTGTCTGTGATTCTTGTAACGTCCTTCCTTTCATCTCCATACTTATGGGGCTGAGAATGGGAAACTGCAAAGCCACACTGAGTCCTTCATAGATTTAAACATTGGTTTTGGTTGGAAGGATTCTTTCAAGGTCATTGAATGCACACCTCTGCCAGGAGGGCAGGAACACTTTCCACTACACTAAAACACTCAAAATCTCATCCAACCTTCCCTTTAACTGAAAGCATATTCCTAAGTTTTCTGAGCCATAAAATCTGTTGTCCTCTGTCCTGTCACTACAGGCCTTGGTAAAAAGGCTCTCTCCGTCTTTCTTTTAAGCTTACTCCATAAATTGAAAAGGCAAAAGCATTTTACACGGAGGCTTCTTTTGTCTATGCTTTAGGACCTCAACTCCTTCAGCCCTTATTACAGCAGAGGTGTTCCAGCCCTCAGACCATTTTTATGGTTGTCTGGGGACTCTAAGAGGTCTATGTCTTTTTGGAATATCACCTCAACGTCTGTATGGATTGCTCTAGCTGGTGTCTGACAGAAAGAGCTTAGAGTGGTGAACCAGCCCATCACACTGTTTGCCTTATTACCTCTTATACTGTGCAGGATACAACATTCTTTCTGAGCAGCACATGTCTTTTGCCAAATCATGTCCCATTGTATCACCCACCAGTAACCCCATGTACTTCTCTGCAAAGCTCTTCCCAATTCCCTACTCCCTACTGAACCTGCAGATTGCCCTGACCCAGGTGCAAACCTTTCCCTTGGCCTTGTTGAACTTCAGGATGTTTTCACGGGCCCACTCCTCCAATCTATCAAGGTCTCTCTAGTTGGCATCTCTGCCCTCTCATGAATCAACTCAGCTTGGTGTCAGCTGCACATTTGCTGAGGGTGTGCTCAATCCCATTGTCTGTGAAGATACTAAACAGTACTGCTCCCAGGAAGGACTCTGCAAGGACAAGTTGCAGGTTTGCACTTGGACATTCAGCTCTTGTCTAGAACTCCTTCAAGGTGACTATCCAGCCAGTTCCTGATCCATGTAACAGTCTCCAGATGAGTGTCCAGCATGTTCTGGGCAACTGTGTGAGGGACACTCTGCACATACTCTCCCACTGGCCCCTGGTCTGTTTAGAGAAGCCTTGGCTTCACTGGGTGACCACTCTGCCCTTGGAGGATTGTAGCAGAGATGCTTTAGCACTGTTACACTACAGACAAGTGTGCCTGGGTGAGCACATCTGCCTGTGAAAGCTTCCCCTTCACAGCTGTAAACATCACAGGTGTGTAAGTGATCTCAACTGCATTGGGACAGCTGGAAGAGAAGTGACCTTCCACATAAGAGCAGACAGCCTGAGGTTGAGCTCATGAAAGGCAAGAGTTGGGAACACACAGAAAGGAACAGATCAGGTGTAATAACATTTCGTAGGCCTCACTGTTCAGAAGCAGCTCAGATTACATGGTACCCCAGCAGGTACATGCAGGTGTTACCTGTGACATTTGATAAGCAAGGGATGACCATGTCCTTCTACAGCCTCACACACAGAGCTCTCCTGTCTTCTCTTTGCTGCTACACAACTTTTGCTGCTACACAACTTGCTACACAAGCTTTGCTTGTGACCCTCTCATTGCTGGCAAAATTTACCATGAGATGATAATGCACTACAAGAACACCAAGAAGGGAGGCACATCTGCCTGCTCACCACCATTCTGAGAAGAAATGGAAGGATTCTAAAGCCCACAAAGTTATAAACCACCAAAAAAAAGAGGAGTGGTCATCCAACAGAGAATAACTCATTAAAGGAATGACTAAGAGTGAATCTTCTGCCTTCTTTTACCACACACACTGTTCCACACACTTACAGCTTCTGCTAAGGTCTTGGTTACATCTATTCAACCTAAGAGAATTAAAGGACACCTTCACATCTCCAACCTTTCACAGCTGCTGTAGCATGAATAAAAGGCACTAACACACCATGCATTGCTGAATGAAGCAGTGCTGATAAATACAAGGAAACCTGCAGACATGTCAAACTAAGAAACAAAACCAAAAAATGTAAATCAGATGTTGCCGTGGTATTTTGGTGCTGAAAAAAATCTCCAGAGCAGTTAATTAGGGGTGAGATAAGAAAGGGTTTATTCTGCCAAGGCTAAGATGTTACACAACGCGCGCAGGCCGTGCCTGAGAGGTTACATTTTATAATACCATTCATCCAATCCCTGATGTGTCCACCCTGTGGTCTTTACTCTGGTCCGCCCTGGGTCCACCCCCTGAAAATGGGTCTGGGGTGTATTTCAGGACCCCTTATTCATCCCATCTTTGTCTTCATCAGAGCACAAAGGGTACATAGTTACCTAATTCTTGACCGTATTCTTTGGTTTAGGCCCTGATATGCTGTTCTGCCAACAATCTAGGCCTTGCCTTGACAAGAGACTAAACATTTCTATTGGATTTGGGGCTATGAGTGATATAGGGAGCATAGAATGGGGTAAGAGGGTTAAGGAATGTGTAAACAAGGATGCTAGAGAAAGGGACAAGGGACAAAAAGGGGGGGGAACTTGCTGCTTTTAAAATCTACTTCCACTACTTATAAAACTTACAAGTCTTACAAATATTAGAAAAATAAAAAAATATTAGGGGCTTAGGCATCACAGAGAAGCAAGGCAAGGAAGTATTAGAAGACAAGGGGTGATCAGAGAACCTCACTGGGAAATCTTCTGGGTCTTCACTGGAATTCATCTCTGAAAGCACTTGAAAGTCACTGAGATCTCAAGGTGCAAGTGCAGCCCTAAAGTCTTACACTGGACTACCTAGTTATGGGATTCATTTTAAGAAAGAGTCATCAGTTCTCAGCAATTCTACTGTGTGGCCTGCTCACCTCCCACAAATATCAACCACTTCATCATGAGCAACTTTCTCAAGGTTAACCTTCAGAGAAATTACAACAGATTCACTTTTTGCTTTTTCTTCATATTTCTCATACACAAAATTCTTCCCGAGGTGGCTGAAGGAAGCATTTGCTGTCAAACCACAGCCACAGTTTCAAAGGCAGAAGCACTGACCAGAAATGGCTAAAAAGACCACAACCTTACAGGAAACTAAGGACTCTCACTGCCTTTCAGGACAGGGATACCAGGAAACACAGCACAGACCTTGGTAGCAGGCATGAAATCAAACCATTGCCCAGTCAAACCCACACTGACCCAACCATTTTCCTCATTCAAATTCAGCCTCTCTGTCTCGTGGCTCTGCATTCACAGCCTTGGGTTGCACTATGGACAATACCCAACTTCTGACTACATGGCAGCCCCAGGGAAAAGAGCATTTCATTCAGTCCCATTTTAGGGAAACAGATATTCATCAAAGTGTTTGTCTTAGGTGATGTCCACCTTCAGGCTATGGAGAAGAACTTCTCTCCCACCCTGACAATCACAAGATGTCTCTTGGTGTTTCACATTGAATGACAGAATCAAGAGTTGGTAGAGATCTTCAAGATCATCTGGTCCAACCCTCAGCCCAGCACTACCACAATCACCCCTAAACCATATCCCCAAGTGCCTCATCCAGGGGCCTCTCCAACACTTCCAGAGAGGGTGATTCCATCACCTTCCTGGTCAAGTTATTCCAATGTCTGATCATTCTTTCAGAGAAACAAACAAATCAGATATCTGACCTGGATCTCCCGTGGTACAGCTTAAGACCATTTTCTGTTCTTCTTTCCCTTAAGACATGGTAGAAGAGAACAACCTCCACCTCATTACAACCCCTTTTCAAGTAGTTTGGTTGGAAAGGTTCTTTCAAGGTCATTCAATCCCCAGCTCTACCATGCAGAGGAACACTTTCCACTGGACTAAAACACTCAAAACCTCGTCCAACCTCATCAAAACCTCACCCAACCAGAGAAATGAGGTGCCCCCTGAGCTTCCTCTTCTCCACACTAAATAACTCCTGTTATCTCAGGAGAACTGAGATATCTGAGCTGCTCCTCAGAAGCTTCAACAGCTTTGGTTTGTTCACAGCATTGCCAGGCACAAGGAGGACCAGCTTTACTCCTTGGCACAAAGCAAACAAACAAACAAATAAAACACAGCAAGAGTGAGAAACCATCAGAAGTGTTTGAACCACAGATTCACATTTCAGATTGTGCCAGCTCTGGTAGGAACACAAAGGAAACTGGTTGGGAGGAAGTACACAGGAGGCTCACACAGGAGCTCACAGCATAGACCCCAGACACACTCATATCTACAGCAGTGGAAAAAAAAACAAGTTTGGAACCACAGCTGTGGCCTCATCCAACAACTGGATCAAAATGGACCTTTACACCTCTCTTTTAGCCACTTCACACTGTGCCACAGTGAACTCCTGCACCAGCCTTTTCTCTGGACAGACAGAACTCTTTTCCCCATCCAAAAACCACACCACAGGAAAGTTAAATCTGCAGACACACACCTGTACAAGAAAAGTTGCATGCACAACTCCTTAGATCCCAAGCATCACAACAAAGATTATTCTGCTCATTCCAATAATTTGAATAACTTCAAAATGTTATACAGATCAAAAGCAATCAGCAGCTCAGTTAAAAACCCAGTCATCACAGTAGCAGCTCAAAGGGATCATCACACATGGGCTCTTTGAAAGCTCTACCACTCATAATGTAAGATGTGCTGAACCCAAAACTTGGCCATTTGAGTCCAAACCATGCAATATCAAAAAATAAGATTCCTTCTGACTTGCTTTCAAAAGGCCAAGTTTCAACCCTGGGAATCAACAAAACACAGGCCATGTCTCCACCAGCACCTTCTCACCCACAACACACACAACACTCTCCTCAAACTATTCACAGCTCTCATGGTTATCAGAGATCGTCAAGATTGACAGAAAGACCCTCCCAAAAAAAGAAAAGTTGCTCAGACAACGTCTCCTTACTGTGGATAATATTTGACTTCTCACCCTTGGCATGTCAGAAGCAAGAGCATTTCTTACAGTGACAGCTGAAAGAAACATGTCTCTGAAAGTCTCTCTCTTTCCAACTGTAAACAGGAAAGGCACCGACAGAACAGGCAGGCAAATAGAACAGATCTCATCTTCCACACACTGTCAGAGAGAAAGAACCATCTTCAGGTCATCAAAGAGCAAAGCAAGAAATAAACACCTGCAGAAAGGAAGAGATCATGACACACTATTCCCAGTTATGTGACTAAGACTAGGCAATAATTCCAGTGTTTAGTAAGCAGTGAACACACAGCTTGCTTTCCCCAGAGCTCCCACATTACTTTTGTCATAACTGTATAATTAAGCTGTGCAGTTACACAATTAGGACAACATGCAAACACAAACAAAGAACCTCCCATGTCTAGAATAACATGTCTTCCAGCCAAACAGTTTAGAAAGGAAAATCTCACATTGCAAGGTACTACAGGTGTGCCATGAACCAAAAAACACAAAAAGCCTTCCCTTGTGTCCTTCAACAGACTCTCCTGCACAACTCCCAGGCCTGGAATCTCCAACCCAGCACATTACCCAGGATGCTCTTTGACCCATCTAATTTACGAGCACATGGCACATAAGGCCCAGTTTATCAGATCATTTCTCTTAAATTCACCGATTCACTTAAATTCACAGAGATATCTCTACATTTCTGCATAAAGATACATTTCTTCTTTGAAGAAACCTCAAAGTTCTAAAAGGAAAAGAGGAGCAGTGCTCCAGTGAATGTATGCAGACATTCACAGTGGGTCAGTGAAGGTCTGCATAGGGGCAATCACCCTCTCCTTACATCTCCCTCTGCACCTGGAGTCTCTCCCCTCACACTCACACAAGGCTCTTGCCATGACATGTATTTTATAGCCAAGGCACATCCAGCTGCATTGCACAAGGCTCAACCTCAAAAGACAAGAAATCAGCAAAACACCCCTGTCATTTCCTCCTGCATTTCCTTCTCCGCATGCAGCCACCCACAAGTGCTTTAGAGCAGTCACAACTTTCAACCCTATCCTTCATCTTCATAACAGGCAGACAGACATCATCAAGGCACCAGTTGATGTCCGGCCCATTTCCCTACAGGAAACACACAGAGCAAAGGAATGCAAAGACATTTCCTATTGACCTCCATTATGTATTATTGAGACACATGAAGGCTACAAGAGTAAAAATTCTGACCAGCAGAGTTACATATGGTAAAGTCAATATTGCAGTCTAGAGAACCTCACCCAAATCAAGTGCATGTGCCGTTGGGAAGACACCTGAACCTGCAAATAACACAAACTACAATTTGCTAATAAGGCAACGCACCTGTACAGAAGATCGAGCACTGAAAGGAACACGGGTGTTACATGTCAGGACACGGAAAGCACTTGGTGCATGATGAAAAAACGAAGCCTCACTCAAAGTTCCAGCCACCATCAGTCTCACTACACCTGCCTCCCCAGCAACCTGGAAGACTGAACAAGGACCCACGTCCGCTGCCACCAACCCACAGAGTGTCAATGCAGGAACCTCTGCCAGCTTTGTCAGCAAACTTCCGTACACAGAAAACAGAATACGGCGGGGTAAGAGCAGCAGAGCAGAAGGAGAAGCTGCGCAGAAACACTTTGGTCACAGGAACTCACCGGGAGAGGGGCGGGGTCCACGTGCTGGGACCCGGCAGGTTCCTCGTCTCCGAGCAGCGGCGCGGGCTCGTCGGGCGGCGGCCGGGCCGGCAGGGTGTCGCAGCAGCTATCGGCCGAGAAGCGGAGGTGGCTCTTGCGCGAGTCGGCCGTGAGAGACACGTCGTGCGAGTAGGAGTGCAGGAAGGCGCGCACGCCGTCGATGCCCACGAAGTGCGTGGCCGGCACGCCGCGCAAGGCGCCGCTGCCCGCCGCCAGCAGCTGCTGCTGCGAGCGCCGCCAGCGCCGCAGGCGCAGCGCCAGCAGCAGCAGCAGGAAGGCGACGAAGAGGCACGACACGGCGGCCACGGCCAGCACCAGCCAGCGCGTCAGGCTGCCGCCCGCCTCGCCCGCCCCCGCCTCCGCCTCCGCCCGCGCCGCGCTGCCCAGCTCGGCCAGCAGCTCGGCCACGCTCTCGGCCAGCACCACGCTCAGCGTGGCCGTGGCCGACAGCGCCGGCCGCCCGTGGTCCTTCACCAGCACCACCAGGCTCTGCCGCGCCGCGTCGCGGGCCAGTGGCGAGCGCGCCGTGCGCACCTCGCCGCTGTGCAGCCCCACGCGGAACAGCCCCGGCTCCGTCGCCTTGGCCAGCTCGTACGACAGCCACGCGTTCTGACCCGCGTCCGCGTCCACCGCCACCACCTTGGCCACCAGCGCGCCGGCCTCGCTCGACCGCGCCGCCAGCTCCACGCCCGACCACACCGAGCCCGACAAAGCCGCCCCCGCCGCCGGCGGGTACAGCACCTGCGGCGCGTTGTCGTTCTCGTCCACGATCACCAGCCGCACCGACACGTTGCTGCTCAGCGCCGGCGAGCCGCCGTCCTCCGCCCAAACCCACAGCCCCACCTCGCGCACCTCCTCGTAATCGAACGAGCGCAGCGCGTACAGCGCGCCCGTCTCCGCCTGCACCGACACGTACGACGACAGCGGCCAGCCCCGCACACCACCCTCCCCCAGACGGTACCGCACGCGCGCGTTCTCCCCCCAGTCCGAGTCCGTCGCCCGCACCCGCAGCACCAGCGCGCCCGCCACGTTGTTCTCCGACAGCCGAGCGCTGTAGCGCTCCTGCGAGAACACCGGCGCGTTGTCGTTCACGTCCAGCACCCGCAGACACAGCACCCTGCTGCTCTGCAGCGACGGACCACCGCCGTCGGCCGCCCGCACCGTCACGTTGTACTCCGACTCCTGCTCCCGGTCCAGCTCTCTCGCTGTCACCACGCGGTAGTAATCCTTATAGGATTTCTCCAGCCGGAATGGGACGCCCCTGTCGAGGGAGCAACGCACCTCGCCATTCGTCTCCGAGTCCCGGTCGTGCACGTGCACTAAGGCCACCACCGTCCCGGTCGGGGCATCCTCCGAGATCTCGCTCACAGCCGACGACACTGTCAGTTCGGGCGCGTTGTCGTTGATGTCTGTCACAGTGATCATGACTTTAGATGTGTCAGAAAGCCCACCTTCATCCCGTGCCTGCACCTGCAATTGATGTGAGGAAATTTCCTCGAAATCCAAATCTCTTTTAAGCGTTATTTCTCCTGTCTCAGAGTCCAGGTGAAAAAGTTCTGACTCTCGGTCTGTAATTTTGTGGAAACTGTATTTCACGTGCCCGTTCAGACCCTCGTCTGCGTCGGTGGCCGTGACAGTGACGAGGACGGAGCCCACGGGCACGTCCTCCGGCACACGCACCGTGTACTCCGCCTGGCTGAACACGGGCGCGTTGTCGTTCGCGTCCAGCACCGTCACGCGGATCCGCGCCGTGCCCGTCCGGGACGGCTCGCCGCCGTCGCTCGCCCTCAGCACCAGCTCGTGGAACGCCGCCTCCTCCCGGTCCAGCGCCTTCGCCAGCACCAGCTCGGGACGCTGATCCCCGCCGGGGCCCGTCTGCACGGCCAGCGAGAAGTGCTCGTCGCCGCTCAGCTCGTAGCTCTGCAGGGAATTCTGTCCCCAAGTCTCGGTCATGAGCACTCGCCAGGGTGAAAACGCGGACTCCGGGGCGGTCCATCTCTCTTATTCTCCTGTTCCATCCAAATATCCTTGAAAGCGGGCGCATTGTCGTTAATTCCCGTGATTTCCACTTCATCCGTAAACCTGCATCTGGCCCTCCACTATGATCTCACAGCTCACACACATTTCTCCTCACCAGCCGCCGGCACACTGCTCCTGTCGATCCTCTCGGCGTCACGAAAATGTCCCGTCTTCCCTGCAGAGCAAAATACGCGTCCTACTTGTCGAATATGCGGACGCCGCCCCTCGAGCTCCGGCCATTTGAAGCCCCAGGTCCTTGGCCACGTCGCCCACGAACGAGCCCTTGGGCATCTCCTCGGGCAGCGAGTAGCGCAGCTGCCCCCACGCCGCCTCCCAGGCCGCCAGCAGGACGCCCCACAGCAGCACTCGCTGCCGCCGGCCCCAGCGCCTCCCCGCCGCGCACATCTCCGCCGCCGCACCGCCGGCACCGCAACACCGCCGGCAGATCCCCACCGGCAGATCCCCGCCGCCGTCACCCAATCTGGTTCCCGCTCCTACTCCGGGTCGCCTCTTCCGGCTCCTCTGTCTCTGTTTAGCACGGTTCCGCACTGCGGGGAAGATCGCAGACCGCCTGGCCGCCGACCCAGGAATCCAGCGATCCAGCGACCGAGCCGGGCCGCAGCGGGCGGGGCTGCAGCGCTCCGACCTTCCTCTCGCTCCTCTCGGTCAACAGCGGCGCCCGCAGCCTCCTCCCGGCACTGCACGCACCGAGCGCCGCCCGAACTGCCTTGTCCACGGGCAGCTCGCCGGGAGAGCACCAAATTCACATTACATGTAGCCGGGCTTTCCTGCCTTTTCGTTTCTCCAGCCTATCTCTTCTTTAATCACTACCGATGCGAAGGCAGAATACTCCCGTGTGCTTAGTATTTCAAGCACACAGGGAAAATGTCTTGCTGATGGTTATCTATATGGAAAGTAAAATAATTTCTTTCTATTATTTAACGTATAGAATATTGTTAGTTCTCCCACACTTTGTTTGGGGTTTTCTTCTGCTGTCGTGCTTGAATGTCTGGTTCAAGGATAATAAAGGATAAAACAAGCACTGGGTAGGAAATGAGCTAACGATACACACAGCCCCGCATTCCTGAAAATAAGAGATATCAGGCTCATTAACCCTACCGGGTAGAACTTGGCTTTAAATACTTCAGTTCACACGAAACACGCTCTAAATTATCTACACCATGATCACTGACTGAGATTTGACATTTAAAGTCGGGCAACGGCGGCGTCAGTCACTCCACTGGTGCTGCCAAGCGTTATCAGCCCTGCCTTGTCCAGGGGCAGCTTGCAGTGACGGCACAGTCGCCACGGAAACATGGGGTCCCGTGCAGCGAGGACCTTCTGCCTCGGCTTTTCTTTAGCCGATCACTGGCACGGGGAGAGCAAAAGAATAGAGGCTCTGAGATACAACATGGGATGATCACACGCACCTACCACCGGAGAAGCAGAGCATTCTCTGTCATGAACTGAAACGGCGGGATCTTTGCTTTAAATTTTTCAGTTATTAATCAATACGGCCTAGTTAAACTAACTACCCTCCCAGCAGTGACCGAGAACAGACATTTAAAGGCAGATGAAAGTAGGGTCGCTGCACCGAAAGTGACAGCCCTAAGCACCCCAACCCCTTATCTCCCGAGTAACTGGGCTGCTGGGGAACCTGCCACGCGCTCTGCTCTCTCTCCCTAGAAGACCTTCCTGTTAGCAACGTCCTGGATGAGGCTTCCCTACTGCTCAAAATCCATTCTCTCTCACACTGACCTGTTTTAGGTCACCTGGACACTCCTCACTGAGTGTACAACAACTGACCACGAGGCGGGAAACACCTGCAGTGAACCTGGCCAGAATCATCTCCTTGTCTCCCCGCACACTACATGGAAAATGCTTGTGAGTAACGAAAGAAGGAAAAAGGTACATCTGCCTTGGCTCCTGTCCCTGTTCTCCGACCCGGCTTTTGTTTGCTACAAATTTTTCTAGTGCATCTGTGTTCCTGATAGTCATCTATTCTCAACAGTGTTTTTGAACTGGATGAGAGCAAAGCAGGGCTACATCATTAAGCCGTTGAAACACCTACAGAGGCAGGAATACTGAGAAAAGTTTCCAGACTTTACTGGGTATTTTCCATCCATGAGAAGACAAATAATTCTCTGGTTCCTATAGTTTATACACATTTACACTGAAACAATTATTTTGATAGGCTGAACGACCAGGAAAAGGCTTTCCTTATCTCAGAAACCACAGGGTAAAAGATTGATGCTTGGTAGTACAGTATTCATCTGACCTTTGAGTCTTCATTTTGACACGACACCTTTTAAGCATAATATAAATACAAGACAAGTACAGCTTCCCCCAGATACAACAACTATTGCAAGAAGTGCCTGAGGTCCACAGAAAAAAAACGCGGATATTTTGTTTGGTTTTCCCCCTGTTGTTTTGGGTTATTTTGTTATTCTGTGTCTTTCTGAGGTCCCTTTCTACACATTCCCCTGTATATGAAAGACACATAAGGAAAGGTAGGGAAAAAGAATAGTTGGAGCTCTTACCCAGAATGTAATGCATAACACGTCCCGATTGGGAAGAAACACACCCCAAAATATGGTGGACAGTCTCTCCCCTCAGAAAAAAACCAGCTTGTAACTTCATCGTTCATGGTGAAAGGATCAGTGTTCACCTCTACACTTATACAAAGAACTCGGGAAAATAATGCCTGAATAAAATTTATCTCTCCCACTAATGCTGCCATTTTTGCAGCAGCCTTCGCCAAAAGGATGGAAGGGCACACGGCAAAGAAAGGAACATTGACGAGGGAGAAACAAGCTGTAACTTCTCATTTCACATATATCGGTTTGAGAAAATAAGTGATGAGGAAAGAAAAATCGCCAGCGTCAAATGACTATCACTTTTCTTCAACATGCTCCGTCACTAGTTTACCGTGTACAGCTCTACTAGCTCAAATGAGAATTGAAGTCAAAACTTCTAAGCACAACATGAAACTGTTACTACCGGAAAAAAAAAAAAACCAAACCAACAAGAAAAAGCAATGCTAACTGTCCGCATTTAGACGAAGGAGTGAGACAGTTAATTCATTCACCCATGGATACCTGGAGTAGCATTCGTGACAAACATCATACAGGAAAACCTAGGGAACGGAGGACGACATTTCGGAATAGACCAAGGAGAACTATGGGAGCACACGGGCTTACATACCTGCTGTGCGTCGGGGTCGGCGGGAGGCTGTTCCACGACGGCGCTGCTGCTCGGGCTTGGCTTCTCGCAGGGCTCCCCGGCCACAAGCTCCTCCGTGGGCACGATGGGCAGCGGCGGCGGCGGCCAAGCGGCCTCGGCGGCCAAGCGGGGCGGCGCCGCCACGCACAGGTTGTAGGAGTAGGGCAAGGTGCCCTCGCAGAAGTCGGCCGGGAAGGCGGCGCCGGCCAGCGACAAGCGCTGCGCGCCCAGGCAGCGCAGCACGCCGGGCGGCCCGGCCCGCCGCAGCCGCGCCAGCACGGCCAGCGCCACGCTCAGCACCAACAGCGCCGACAGCAGCGCCAGCGCCAGCACCAGATAGAACTGCAGCTCGCCCGCCGCCTCGGCGCCCGCCGCCCGCTCGCTCAGCTCCGGCAGCGCCTCCTGCAAGCTCTCGGCCAGCACCACGTGCAGCGTGGCCGTGGCCGACAGCGCCGGCTCGCCGTGGTCCTTCACCACGGCCACCACGCGCTGCTTGGCCGCGTCCCTCTCCGACACGGCCCGCGCCGTGCGCACCTCGCCGCTCTGCAGCCCCACGCGGAACAGCGCCGGCTCCGACGCCTGCACCAGCTCGTACGACAGCCACGCGTTGCGCCCCGCGTCCGCGTCCACCGCCACCACCTTGCCCACCAGGTACCCGGACGACGCCGAACGCGGCACCACCTCGAAAGCCGAACCCACCGAGCCCGGGGCCGACGCCGCTCCCGGGGCCGCCGGCGGGGGCGGGTAGAGCACCCGCGGCGCGTTGTCGTTCTGGTCGAGCACGAAGACGCGCACCGTGGCCGTCGAGCTGCGCGCCGGCGACCCGCCGTCCTGCGCCCGCACGGCCACCAAGAACTCGCGGCACTGCTCGTAGTCCAACGAGCGCTGCGCGTACACCGCGCCGCTCCGCGCCTCCACCGACACCAGCGGCGCCGCGCCCGCCGCGCCCGCGCTGCCGCCCGACAGCCAGTAGCTCACGCGCCCGTTCGCGCCCGCGTCCAAGTCCCGAGCCACAACGCGCAACACCAGCGCGCCCACCGCGTTGTTCTCCCGCACGTACGCGCTGTACGACGCCTCCTCGAACACCGGCGCGTTGTCGTTCACGTCCGACACCTCCAGCAACAGCTCCCTGCGGCTCCACAGCGCCGGGCTGCCCCGGTCCCGGGCCACCACCGTCACGCGGTGCTCGGACGCCTGCTCGCGGTCCAGCGCGCTCGCCGTCACCACCTTGAATGAACCGCCCGACGACGCCACGATCGACAGCGGCGCCTCTCCCGACAGCTCGCACGACACCTCACCGTTCTCGCCGGAGTCCGGGTCGTTCACGTTCAGCAGAGCCACCACAGTGCCGACTGGTGCGTCCTCAGGTACGGGGCTCGACAGTGACAGAATGGTGATTTCGGGGGCGTTGTCGTTCTCGTCTGTGACGTCAATCTGCACTTGGCAGTGTCCCGTGAGCCCACCCCCGTCCCTCGCTTCCAGACTGAAGCTGTATTTATTCTTCTCCTCGAAATCGAGGGGCCCCTCGGTCCTGATCTCACCACTCTCTTTGTCGATAGAGAACAACTCGCGGATCCCGGTCGGGACGTTGACAAAGGAGTAGGAGACCCGCCCATTGGACCCCGCGTCCGCATCCGTGGCCCGCACCTGCAGCACCAGAGATCCCGCTGGCAGATTCTCGGCCACTCGCGCCTCGTACACTCTTTTGCTGAACACAGGCGGGTTGTCGTTTAAGTCCGTCACGTTGACACGAACCTGGACAGTCCCGGACCTCGCTGGGTCCCCCCCATCCACTGCCGTCAGCACCAGCTCAAAGGAGCTCTGCTTCTCTCTGTCCAACGCTCTCTCCAGCACTAATTCAGGCTGCTTCTTTCCACCCGGAATTTCCTCCACGGCCAGACTGAAGGACGGGTTGCTGCTAAGTTGATAAGTAATCAGGGAATTACTTCCCACGTCCGCATCTTGGGCAATCTCCAGAGGAAAACGAGCACCTGGAACCGTCCATTCACCGATCTCGAGGTCCAGGGCATCCTTGCTGAAGGCCGGGGAATGGTCATTCACGTCCTCAATGGCCACCTCGACACGGAAGACGTTGAGCGGGTTGTGCACCAGCGCCTCGAAGCTGACAGAGCAGGACAACGACTCGCCGCACAGCTCCTCCCGGTCCAGCCTCTCGCTCACGTACAGGTTCCCGTTCCCCTCGCTCACCGTGAAGTATTTCAGCTGCTTTTTGCCGGCAGACGCCACCCGCAGCTTGCGCGCCGGCAGCTCGTCGGCGCTGAGCCCCAGGTCCCGGGCCAGCGGCCCCACCAGCGAGCCTCTGGGCAGCTCCTCGGCCATGGAGTAGCGGAGCCGCTCCGCCGCCGCCCGCCAGCACAGCCACAGCAGCACAGCGCCCAGCACCGCCGCTCGCCCGCCGCCCGGCCCGCCGCTCGGCCTCCGCCCGCCCGACATCGCCCACAGCGCTCGCTCGCCGAGCTCGCCAGGCTCCTGCCGCCGCCCCGCCTCCCTCGCAGCCGCTCGGCGCAGCCACAGCAGCGCCCGACAAAGCAAACCCGGACCGCCGCCGCCTCCCACTCGCACGCCTCTGCTGCCCGCGCCGCCTCTCGCCTCTGCTGCCCGTGCCGCTGCCGCTCTGGCCCCCACTGCCCGCCCGAGCCAGCAGCCTGCGGGGACAGCACGCACAGGCGGCGGCGGCGGCGGCTCCAGCAACGCTCGCCGGCGGCCCAACAGCGGCACCCGGAGGCGCCGACACAACACTGCAGCCGCCTCACGCCCGCGCTCGGCGGGGAACAACTTTGGCCCGGGATGGGGCTGCAGCGGCCCTGGGGTCTCTCTTCTGGTATTATCAGCAAGCGCCAAAGTACTCGCTTAATGCTAAGTAGGAACCCTAATGATTACAGCAGCTACTGCAGTCTAATACCGATTTTTTTTCTGTTGGTTTCTTTTGTAGCTGTAATAGACATATCAACTACTATTGCACCTTACCAAAGACTTTGGCATCTTGTGGTGTGCATTGGCACGAAACTTAAGAAGGAAATATTTCTTGCAGGGCAATTATGTGTTTCCAGATTGTTTCCCTCATGCACAGCCAGAGAACTGAAGCCAAAAGTAGATTGCTCACATGCTTTAGAAATCATGTGTTTCACTGGTACCTGAGATACCATTTCTCTAGCTTCTCTGAGTAGAGGGTGTAAGGCAAAAGCAGATTTATACAATGCTAAGACTTGAAGAGAAATGTGAAGCCTAAAGCAGTGGAACTGCACCCATGACACTGTACATACCTGGCACAGAAAAAGAAAGTACAAAGCAGTGTAAGCTCTTTGCCCTCTGTCCATACTTACATTGACTCTTCTTTCATCCATAAAACCTCCTGTGCTTTTGATGGAAACTCAAAAATCAGGCTTGTTTTAAGAACAGATTTCCCATTTCCATTGTT
Source organism: Pipra filicauda (assembly GCF_003945595.2). Lineage (NCBI taxonomy): Eukaryota > Metazoa > Chordata > Aves > Passeriformes > Pipridae > Pipra > Pipra filicauda. Next base: position 35,146 of record NW_024105002.1, on the reverse strand, counting down.
TTGATTTTGTGAACCTCCAGGCAAAAGTCCCATCACCTGGCCAGTCCATTGTAGGACCACAAAATCAGCCAAAAGATTTTCAGTGAATTCTGATTGTTCATACACAGATCCCAAACCTCCATCTGACCTCATCTGGGCAGATACTACAGTCCTGTGTTTTTCAGTTGCTTTACCAGAACTCTGCCTTAGAAACTCATCCCCATAGCACCTGAAAACTCATGGAGGCCTCAAGATGTAAGCTAAGCAAGCTGCAGTGATTTCAAAGGGCTAGTAGGTCTCTCCTGACTGGATTGAATGACTTTACTAAGCGTCAGAATAACAGAAATCCCTGGCACTTGCTAAATCAAATACCCTCCACTGCCACACATGGCACTGTTCATTCCCTACTGTGACACATCCAGGCTTGTGCCCTGTAGGAAATCATATAGAGAGGCACCTAAATGTGTGCTCCTCAGAGACTTAAGGATCCCCAAGTAAGTGGGCTTGGCCAGCAGCACTTCACAGTTACCCTCTTGGATTAAACAATGGGAAGGGCTGTGTGCAGGTTCTTCACAAGGTCCTCTCACTCAATTCTGAGCGTTTCTAATAAACAAAACCAAAAGCTCCAACTGAATCAAACCAGGTAAATACTGGACACCTGCAATGTACAGGTGCTTTGCCACATCTCTGCCTTCTAGATTCACTTCACTGAAGTCTGAATGTACAAGTGAGGCCCTCAAATCTTACTCTTGTACAGTAGTGGGTTTCCTTTCTGCAAATTTAGCTGTTCTTGTCAATTTTCTACTTCATGGTATGTTAATCTCCTGGGAATAAGAAGCTGCAAGGGCCTTATCGAAGGCCTTTGAGCTGAATAGAAGTACTTAGGAGAGACCCTGTAATAACTTCTGCTTCAGATTCCTCACACACAACACTGTCTTCATTTGGGTCTCAACCAAAGTCACTGTTTGCTGCAAAAGAGCCCTCACAAGTGGGAAACATGAACCATGATCTTCCAGGAAACAAAGCCTGAAGTAAGATCCAAGGTGGAAAACGCAAAGATCACTTTTCTGAACTCTGTATCAAAAAGTTACTTAGATATGTAGATGGAGAAAGGACTTCTCACAGCAGGAATTCTACCCCTCTCTTATTGTTCTCCTCACTCTCCAACTCTGCACAACTTGCAGCTTTGATTTTGACATTCAGAATTTCCCAAAACCTCTTCTAGAGGATAATGCATCACAATCATACAAAGAATGGAAATTCACTTGATCTCCACCATTCTGAGAAGAAACATCATTTTTCAAATGCACAGAAGTGACAAATGGACAAACTAAAAGAGGAATGGCCATTGGACAGAGACTGCTTCATCAAACTGTGCACTTAGGGGGAATTCCGCACCTCTTTGATCACATTCCCTGATCCACAAAGATGTGACTTCTTCTTAGGTCATCTTTGCATCTGCTAACCCATGACAAAATTAGAACACAGATGTACCCTCTCCTATCTCCTGCTTCCTCACTAGCTGTAACACGACAAGGAAAGAAAGTCAGACAAGCAATGAAAGGAAGCATAAACTCACTAGGCAGGCATGGAAAGTCATCCCTGAGAGCAGCAGGAACCCATTGAGGACTCAAGCTGTAAATGTCACCCCCTGAAGTCTTACTCCAGACAACAAGTATGATTTCATTTTATATAAATAAGTTAACTATTTAATATAGTCAACAGCTCTCATCAGTTTTCTTACTGTGTGGCCTGCTCACCTCTCACAAACATGAAGCCCCATGTTTAAAGGTCTTATTGTGGGCCTCTTTCTCGGCCTGTCTTCAGAGAAAGCATAACAGATTCTCTTTAAGATTCTATTTCTTCTTCTTCACATATAAAAAATTGTCTTAGGAGGTCAAAATAAGTATTTGCTGCTAAACAACACTCACAGTTTCAAATGAAAAAGTACTGATCAGAAAAGGGGGGAAAGTACCATGACCTTCCAGGAAACAAAGGTCTGAACCAAAGTGTTGTTACAACTGTGAAAAAACTCTGCATCACAAAGTCACAAGGAAGATATAATTTTGAATAAAGAGGTTTCACGGAGCAGCAGAGTGACATAGTGAGCATCAACTCAGGCCTTTCCCACTGTGTGCAATTTGACTATGAACCAACCACTTTATCACACAAACACGACAGCCAAACTGAGCTGCCTTTGAGCTCTTCATGTGAGGCATGAAGACTGTATGGCAACAATCCCATTAAAGTAGGATGGCTCACAAGGTTGCTCCTCAAGGCTGAAAGCCCTTTTACCAGTGACAGAGTCCAATTTCACCTCTCCCTGAAGTGCAGCTGGACTGCCTGCCAGGTGACTCTCTCCTTCAACAGGCACATCTCTCGGGGTTTGAAAGTCCTCCAGTGAGACTAAGACATCTATCCTTACCCAAGGCACTGACAATCCTTACCCAAGGCACTGAGAATCCTTACCCAAGGCACTGAGAATCCTTACCCAAGGCACTGACAATCCTTACCCAAGGCACTGAGAATCCTTACCCAAGGCACTGACAATCCTTACCCAAGGCACTGAGAATCCTTACCCAAGGTACTGACAATCCTTACCCAAGGCACTGACAATCCTCACCTGCAATAGATCTTTACTAAGTGGATGGAAAATAAACACAAATTAAATGCATGCAGCTAATTCCGTTAAATACAAGCCATTGTCCAAGTCTAAAACTAAGACTGGACCTGACTGCACCTAAACTCCATCAGCAGTTTAGGCAGCAAGTGTGTCCACTCTGACATTTGTGACTCAGCATGAGGGACTCCCTCACTCATTTCAATCTCCAGTCTGTGTGTAAATAATTCCAGGTTGATTCTGAGTCAATTCTCCTTTGTGTGTTTCATCCATGTAGTAAATAATAGATATTGCACCCACCCACATCTAAGATCCATCAGGAGTTAAGGAAGCAAGGGGATCCATATGATAACAGTCCTTTTTATATTTCAACACTGAAAGTAACAGAGAGAACCTTGCTATCAAAGTTTGTTATGATGCATTTCTACAACATATTAAAGCCACTTTTGTTAATACCCCTGACAGGGAAGCATTAAGGAATAGAAATCACTCATTCACAACATCTAGCCATGCATCAGGCCTCTAAATGCAAAGTTCTTGGACAAATGCTCTATTATCAGAGGACTACAATTGCCTTTCTGGACAGAGAAACTCAAATCACAGACAAAAATAACACAGGCCTTGACACCAGGCAAGAAATCAAAACATTGATCAGCCAAAACCACATTGACTCACATGTTTTCCTGGTACAAAGTCAGCCTCTCACCCTCCTTGCTCTGCATTCACAGCCTTTTTCACACCATGGACAAATCCAACTTCTGACCACATGTCAACCACAAGTGACAAAGCAGATGGTTCATTCAGCAAGATTTTAGGGAAAGACAAATCTTTGTCTTGGCAGCTGAACACCTTCAAGGTATGGAAGAGAACTCCTCCTGCAGCCTGAGAGTTTGAACAGATCTCTCTGGTTTTAAGAACTATCAGCCAAACTGAGGCCCACTTTTAGAACATGAGAAGAAACAAGAACGAAAAAAAACGAAAAATGGGAAACTCGCAATAATGTAGGAATCTTACCTTAACATTTCCAAATATAACTGTAGCAGGAAGAGGACTGATTATCGAGAGGTACAGTTCTCCAAGTAATTTCTTTGGAAAACAGGGAAAACACACAGGAACACAATTATTGCATCCATACAACAGCCAGGGGAAATGGAACACTTCCACCAACCTTTTAGACATTCCGAAATACACCACAGCAAATGCTTCCACCTACCCTGTGTCTGTGCAGACAGAATGTTTCAGCATGTCCAAACATCATGCAACAAGGCAAGCTGCCCTTTATAGAGAGATATCTCCTTATGGAGAACAAGGATCACAACACAGATCCATGCATAAGCCATTCTCTGCTCATCACACTCATTTCAAGAAACCTGAAATGTTCTAAGGGGCATAACCAAGATGCAGCTCAGTTAAAGACTGAGTCACCAGAATCGACTCAAACACACCATCATTCTTCCCCAGCACACGGACCTTTTGGAAGAATCTGCCACCTTTAATGCAAAGTTTATGTCTTTATCCCAGAACTACCACTCACAGGAACAGCTGCATTGGACATGACAGAGGATAAAATAAGTGGCTTCCTGGCACATACTTCAAATAACAAGCCCCAGACTCAGAAATTTCTGACAAATAAACCTCCCATCCATAGGTTCCCACCAATTTTAATACCAACAAAACACCACTAGTGACTTCCTATGAGCAAGAGCCACTTAATAACATCTGAAGGGTTGGTCAAGACTGCAGAAAGATTAGTCCAACCACAATGAAACTCTACACCACAACCTTACAAGGGTCTAGAGCTGGAAAAAGTCACATTTCACACAGCAGTTTAACACACAGAACCCCTGAAGCATGGTTGCCATTCCATGGGCATTGCTTGCAGCCAAATTCATCAGAGGATTGTCACCCCCTTTCTGGACACAGGAAAGGGGCACTTCATGTCAGTGACACAAGGCCTTGGCACTAGGCATGACATGAAAGAATCCCCAGGGTGGCTTTGGGGTCAGTCTCTCTCTCCTTGATCTTGCACTGACTTCTCACCATGGTGAAAAACAAGATCAGTGATTCTATGGACATTTTCAGATAAAGTTTTGGACACACCCAGGCCCACCTTTACCTCATCAAGACAAACACAGCAACAGTTGAACTGCCCTTCCCAGGGAGTGTCACAGGCAGTAGGAAAGGAAACTGATGAACTCACAGCTTGTCACTGTTTGGAATCTGAGCCTATTCAATTTATCTAATCCAGCAATGGACCCTGGGAATTGAAAACCCACAAGCTTCCTCTCCATCAGTATCTCCTCACACACAGCACCTGCAGGAATCTCCTCAAACTCATTACAGCTGGCATGGTTCTCACTTATCTTCATTATTTGCAGATATACTGTTCTGAAAAAAAAAAATGCACAGACAAAACTTCTTCCCATGCTTAATAGTTGACTCCTTACCATCTGCATGTGAGAAGTAAGGCAATTTCTCCCATTAACATTTTCAGGAAACATATCTATGAAAGTCTTTCCCTTTAGAGATGTAGCAATGAAAAGCATGTATGGGACAGTCAAGGAAATGTAACAATGTGATCAGATACCTGCAAATACAAAGGCCCAGCTTGAGATCAGTACAAAGACGACAAGAAAATAGCATCTGCAGAAATGAAGTGACCACATCATGCTCTTCTAAGTTATGGCACTTAGAGAAGATGCATAATCCAGGTATTGAGCAGGGATGGAATCGGCTTCTTTCTCTCAAAGCTCCCATTTTGGCATTTATCATTAGTATGTATTAAGCAATTAGTTAAATACAAAGCATTAACTTGTAAACAGGGAGCAGGAACATCCCACAGCTCTCAACACAGCTGGAGTAATGCCTGTTAGGCCTCATTTACTTGGGAAGGAGAAAACCACATTACATTATTGCACAGAGAGGTACCGAAATCTTGTTTCCTTTGACAGTCCTCACCCACAGGTACCAGGATCCTCCTACCACTCTAAACTTGCATGTTGTTTTTTGACCATTATATTTTGCAGAGACTTTGAATCAAATGGCCAGTTATTCAGACCATTTCTCCTCAACATGCACCAGGAAAACCCATGGGCTTCACATAGGTATCTTTATAGCTCTGTACTAGGGGGGAAGAAATATTTGTTTGCCAGCTACATCTCAGTGAAGAAATATCAACACTCTAAATGTAAAAGACGAGCTGACCTTCAGGAGATTCTAGGTCAGTGGTGATCATGTGATACAGTAACAATGTCAGAAAACACAGTCCTCTAGCCAAGAGCAGTTTCCCTTCTCCTGACTTCCCTACAAACTAAAAAGCTAAGGCACGACCCCACGTCCACCACTACAACGCAAGAAGCACCCTCGACCAGCACGTCGTTGAATGAAGTTTTGCCTTCCTTGTCAGTAAAGCCCGCTACAGAAAAGACAAATCACGGAGGATAAAGTTCAAAAGGAGGCGGAAGAAACCGTCACGAACATGGTCTAGTACGAGAAACTCACCGGGAGAGGGGCGGGGTCCGCCTGCTGGGGGCCGGCAGGTTCCTCGTCTCCGAGCAGCGGCGCGGGCTCGTCGGGCGGCGGCCGGGCCGGCAGGGTGTCGCAGCAGCTGTCGGCCGAGAAGCGGAGGTGGCTCTTGCGCGAGTCGGCCGTGAGAGACACGTCGTGCGAGTAGGAGTGCAGGAAGGCGCGCACGCCGTCGATGCCCACGAAGTGCGTGGCCGGCACGCCGCGCAAGGCGCCGCTGCCCGCCGCCAGCAGCTGCTGCTGCGAGCGCCGCCAGCGCCGCAGGCGCAGCGCCAGCAGCAGCAGCAGGAAGGCGACGAAGAGGCACGACACGGCGGCCACGGCCAGCACCAGCCAGCGCGTCAGGCTGCCGCCCGCCTCGCCCGCCCCCGCCTCCGCCTCCGCCCGCGCCGCGCTGCCCAGCTCGGCCAGCAGCTCGGCCACGCTCTCGGCCAGCACCACGCTCAGCGTGGCCGTGGCCGACAGCGCCGGCCGCCCGTGGTCCTTCACCAGCACCACCAGGCTCTGCCGCGACGCGTCGCGGGCCAGTGGCGAGCGCGCCGTGCGCACCTCGCCGCTGTGCAGCCCCACGCGGAACAGCCCCGGCTCCGTCGCCTTGGCCAGCTCGTACGACAGCCACGCGTTCTGACCCGCGTCCGCGTCCACCGCCACCACCTTGGCCACCAGCGCGCCGGCCTCGCTCGACCGCGCCGCCAGCTCCACGCCCGCCCACACCGAGCCCGACAAAGCCGCCCCCGCCGCCGGCGGGTACAGCACCTGCGGCGCGTTGTCGTTCTCGTCCACGATCACCAGCCGCACCGACACGTTGCTGCTCAGCGCCGGCGAGCCGCCGTCCTCCGCCCAAACCCACAGCCCCACCTCGCGCACCTCCTCGTAATCGAACGAGCGCAGCGCGTACAGCGCGCCCGTCTCCGCCTGCACCGACACGTACGACGACAGCGGCCAGCCCCGCACACCACCCTCCCCCAGACGGTACCGCACGCGCGCGTTCTCCCCCCAGTCCGAGTCCGTCGCCCGCACCCGCAGCACCAGCGCGCCCGCCACGTTGTTCTCCGACAGCCGAGCGCTGTAGCGCTCCTGCGAGAACACCGGCGCGTTGTCGTTCACGTCCAGCACCCGCAGACACAGCACCCTGCTGCTCTGCAGCGACGGACCACCGCCGTCGGCCGCCCGCACCGTCACGTTGTACTCCGACTCCTGCTCCCGGTCCAGCTCTCTCGCTGTCACCACGCGGTAGTAGCTGTCCTGAGAGCTCTCCAGGCGGAACGGGACGCCCTCATCGAGCGAGCAGCGCACTTCGCCGTTGGCCCCCGAGTCCTGGTCCTGTACGTGCAGCAGGGCTACAACAGTCCCCGAAGGGGCGTCCTCAGAGACCTCACTAAGCTGAGAAGTCACTGTTAGTTCAGGCGCATTGTCATTGACGTCGGTTACGGTGATCCCGACCTTTGCCGTATCGTAAAGTTGTCCTCCGTCCCGTGCTTGCACCTCCAGCTCGTAGGCTTTGCCTTCCTCAAAGTCCAGGCTTCGCAATAGCGTGATCTCTCCGGTTTCAGCATCCACATTGACAATATCCAATGCCATGTCCGCCTCTTTCTGCAATGAGTATCTGACGTTCCCGTTCAAGCCTTCATCTGCATCTGTGGCCGTGACGGTGACGAGGACGGAGCCCACGGGCACGTCCTCCGGCACACGCACCGTGTACTCCGCCTGGCTGAACACGGGCGCGTTGTCGTTCGCGTCCAGCACCGTCACGCGGATCCGCGCCGTGCCCGTCCGGGACGGCTCGCCGCCGTCGCTCGCCCTCAGCACCAGCTCGTGGAACGCCGCCTCCTCCCGGTCCAGCGCCTTCACCAACACCAGCTCGGGACGCTGATCCCCGCCGGGGCCCGTCTGCACGGCCAGCGAGAAGTGCTCGTCGCCGCTCAGCTCGTAGCTCTGCAGGGAATTCCGTCCAGAGTCGGGGTCGTGAGCCCTGGGAAGTGCAAACCGCGACCCTGGGGCTGTCATCTCGCTTATTTTCTCTTCCACTTCAATGTCCTTGAAGGTGGGGGAGTTGTCGTTAATGTCCGTGATTTCCACATCAATTTTGTAAACCTTCATTTCCCCCTCCACTATCAGCTCACAGCGCAGCACGCATTGCTCCACCAGCCGGCACAGCTGCTCTCTGTCGATCCTCTCGGCCGTCACTAAATGTCCCGTCTTCCCGTGCAGACCAAAATACTGTGTCCTACCTCTGTCTATAATGCGGACGCCACGGTCTGAGAGCGCCGGCATCTGCAGCCCCAGGTCCTTGGCCACATCGCCCACGAACGAGCCCTTGGGCATCTCCTCGGGCACCGAGTAGCGCAGCTGCCCCCACGCCGCCTCCCAGGCCGCCAGCAGGACGCCCCACAGCAGCACTCGCTGCCGCCGGCCCCAGCGCCTCCCCGCCGCGCACATCTCCGCCGCCGCACCGCCGGCACCGCAACACCGCCGGCAGATCCCCGCCGCCGGTCGCCGATCCGGCTCCCGCTCCGGCTCCGACTTGCCGCTCCCGGCCTTCGCCGCCCGCCCCTCCGCCTCGCTGTATCTCGAATCCGCACCGCGGGGAAGATCGGAAAGCGACCTCTTTCCGAGCCAGCGATCCAGCGATCGAGCCGGGCCGCAGCGGGCGGGGCTGCAGCGCTCCGACCTTCCTCTCGCTCCTCTCGGTCAACAGCGGCGCCCGCAGCCTCCTCCCGGCACTGCACGCACCGAGCGCTGACGAGACGTGCCCGCCCTGCCCCGTCCACGGGAAGCTCAAAAAGACGGAACATTCACTGCGAAAATATCGGGTCCTGTACAGCGGAGACCTGGCGTTATGTTCTTTCTACCGCACATGAAAATACTGATGGGATTCTGATAATCTATAGATACAAAGTTCTCTTAACATGGCGTGCAAAGTATTCTGAATCTACTCTTCTATGGTAGGAAAGCACAGCATCTTCCCTGCAACTGCACAGCTTTTTGTGTCAGTCGTTCTCTAGTGTTTTCTCACTGAGCATCCACACTCGAACACCTCCAGCCAGAGTAGATTCCCAGGCCCTGAGCAATTGCACACAGAAATGATGAAGATCCCTTCTCAAAAGCAGCCATTCTAGGGACTGCCTTTCCCTCTCTGCTTTTTTACTTTTCACTTGCACATCCGAGGCTGCTCTGAATCAACCTGCGTTGCTTCCCTTCTCCAATCACTGCGTCAGAATTTTTAATTACAGCCTTACACAACAGACCGTGCATATACCACTTACTGCTCCATTCTTGATCACAGCCTTAGCGAAAGACACTATCAATCAAAGAATACATAAATTTTGCGGGAAAAAAATATTAAAATGAAATACAAGTTAAAAACAAAATCAAACTAACCAACTAATGAACAAACAACAACAAACCAAAAAAACCGACATGAATTCATTTCTTAAAACTCATTCAATGACTCCATAGAAAAGCCATTTGAGGACCGGTAAACTACCACACATGATGGAACTCTTAATGATAAATAACTGCAGAAAAAGAACAAAGAAAGCGCTGGTAAAGTCGGAGACGAGTCAGAGATCGATAAATTGATCTCATTACTGCTGTCATTTCTGCAGCTCCCTTACACTACAAGATGGGAAGGCACAGAGTGGAAGGTAGGCATATTCGTTACGGAAGAAAAATTTTTCTTTCATCTAGGCACGTTTCTTTAAAACACAGTAACAATAAAAAAAGAAAAAAAAATTTTTCTTCAGACAACAAATCAGTCGCAATGCATCTATTCGGCAAACCATGGTCAGGAAGGAAAAATCACATCACTGAAAGTCAATCATATTCCAAACTCTGCCATACAGAATTAGTAGATCTCCTTCTAAAAGTAAGGATCTGCCTTCACCGTTACTAACTCGTATTACTTTACACAACACAAGCGTTGCAGAAAACCGTGAACCTGAACATTTGAAAAACAGAGGGGTGGTGTCAATACGTTATCACTCTGACAGGAGAAAAGCAAAACTGAAAGCAGGCCTTTTCAAGTCCACTAAGGTTTTTTGCAGCATAAGCTGAAAGACAAGAACTTCCAACTGAGCCGACATCTGTGACACCTCATGAGGCAGAGTGCCCGCTCCCAAAGCCTGCTGCCTAAACGGGGCAGTTATGACAGGCGCTAATTGGAAAGGGAGACCGGCGCTAACTGCACCTGAAAAGAAACAAAGCCAAAGAGCCCACTGCCGCCACCCCGTCGTTACGAAAAGCTCAGAGAGAAGGAGTGAAAGTGCTTACAGACCTGCAGTGCGTCGGGATCGGTGGGCGGCTCTCCCGCGACGGCGCTGCTGCTCGGACTCGGCTTCTCGCAGGGCTCCCCGGCCACAAGCTCCTCCGCGGGCACGATGGGCAGCGGCGGCGGCGGCCAAGAGGCCTCGGCGGCCAAGCGGGGCGGCGCCGCCACGCACAGGTTGTAGGAGTAGGGCAAGGTGCCCTCGCAGAAGTCGGCCGGGAAGGCGGCGCCGGCCAGCGACAAGCGCTGCGCGCCCAGGCAGCGCAGCACGCCGGGCGGCCCGGCCCGCCGCAGCCGCGCCAGCACGGCCAGCGCCACGCTCAGCACCAACAGCGCCGACAGCAGCGCCAGCGCCAGCACCAGATAGAACTGCAGCTCGCCCGCCGCCTCGGCGCCCGCCGCCCGCTCGCTCAGCTCCGGCAGCGCCTCCTGCAAGCTCTCGGCCAGCACCACGTGCAGCGTGGCCGTGGCCGACAGCGCCGGCTCGCCGTGGTCCTTCACCACGGCCACCACGCGCTGCTTGGCCGCGTCCCTCTCCGACACGGCCCGCGCCGTGCGCACCTCGCCGCTCTGCAGCCCCACGCGGAACAGCGCCGGCTCCGACGCCTGCACCAGCTCGTACGACAGCCACGCGTTGCGCCCCGCGTCCGCGTCCACCGCCACCACCTTGCCCACCAGGTACCCGGACGACGCCGAACGCGGCACCACCTCGAAAGCCGAACCCACCGAGCCCGGCGGGGCCGCTCCCGACGCCGCCGGCGGGGGCGGGTAGAGCACCCGCGGCGCGTTGTCGTTCTGGTCGAGCACGAAGACGCGCACCGTGGCCGTCGAGCTGCGCGCCGGCGACCCGCCGTCCTGCGCCCGCACGGCCACCAAGAACTCGCGGCACTGCTCGTAGTCCAACGAGCGCTGCGCTTACACCGCGCCGCTCCGCGCCTCCACCGACACCAGCGGCGCCGCGCCCGCCGCGCCCGCGCTGCCGCCCGACAGCCAGTAGCTCACGCGCCCGTTCGCGCCCGCGTCCAAGTCCCGAGCCACAACGCGCAACACCAGCGCGCCCACCGCGTTGTTCTCCCGCACGTACGCGCTGTACGACGCCTCCTCGAACACCGGCGCGTTGTCGTTCACGTCCGACACCTCCAGCAACAGCTCCGCCACGCTCGATAGCGCCGGGCTGCCCCGGTCCCGGGCCACCACCGTCACGCGGTGCTCGGACGCCTGCTCGCGGTCCAGCGCGCTCGCCGTCACCACTTTGTAAGAGCCGCCCGACGACGCCACGATCGACAGCGGCGCCTCTCCCGACAGCTCGCACGACACCTCACCGTTCTCGCCGGAGTCCCGGTCCCGCACTTTCAGCAGGGCAACCACGGTGCCGACCGGCGAGTCCTCGGGCACGGGGCTCGACAGTGACAGAATGGTGATCTCGGGCGCGTTGTCGTTCTCGTCTATGACGTCAATCTGAACTTCACAATGACCAGTGAGTCCGCCCCCGTCCCTCGCTTCCAGACCGAAGCTGTATTTATTCGCCTCCTCGAAATCGAGGGGCCTCTCCGTTCTGATCTCACCGCTCTCTTTGTCGATAGAGAACAACTCGCGGATTCCGGCCGGGACGTTGACAACGGAGTAGGAGACCCTCCCATTGGACCCCGCGTCTGCATCCGTGGCCCGCACCTGCAGGACCAGCGAACCTGCCGGCAGATTCTCCACCACTCGCGCGTCGTAGAGGTTTTTGCTGAACACGGGCGGGTTGTCGTTGGCGTCCGTCACGTTGACACGAACCTGAACAGTCCCGGACCTCGCTGGGTCCCCCCCATCCACTGCCGTCAGCACCAGCTCAAAGGAGCTCTGCTTCTCCCGGTCCAACGCTCTCTCCAGAACCAATTCCGGCTGCTTCTTTCCACTCGTGATCTCCTTCACGGCCAGACTGAAGGACGGATTGCTGCTGAGTTGATAAGTAATCAGGGAATTACTTCCCACGTCCGCATCTTGGGCCATCTCCAGAGGAAAACGAGCACCTGGAATCGTCCATTCACCGATCTCGAGGTCCAGGGCATCCTTGCTGAAGACCGGGGAGTTGTCATTCACGTCCTCAATGGCCACTTCGACACGGAAGACGTTGAGCGGGTTGTGCACCAGCGCCTCGAAGCTGACCGAGCAGGACGCCGACTTGCCGCACAGCTCCTCCCGGTCCAGCCTCTCGCTCACGTACAGGTTCCCGTTCCCCTCGCTCACCGTGAAGTATTGCTTGTCCGCGCTGAGCCGCAGCTTGCGCGCCGGCAGCTCGTCGGCGCTGAGCCCCAGGTCCCGGGCCAGCGGCCCCACCAGCGAGCCTCTGGGCAGCTCCTCGGCCATGGAGTAGCGGAGCCGCTCCGCCGCCGCCCGCCAGCACAGCCACAGCAGCACAGCGCCCAGCACCGGCGCTCGCCCGCCGCCCGGCCCGCCGCTCGGCCTCCGCCCGCCCGACATCGCCCACAGCGCTCGCTCGCCGAGCTCGCCAGGCTCCTGCCGCCGCCCCGCCTCCCTCGCAGCCGCTCGGCGCAGCCACAGCAGCGCCCGACAAAGCAAACCCGGACCGCCGCCGCCTCCCACTCGCACGCCTCTGCTGCCCGCGCCGCCTCTCGCCTCTGCTGCCCGTGCCGCTGCCGCTCTGGCCCGCACTGCCCGCCCGAGCCAGCAGCCTGCGGGGACAGCACGCACAGGCGGCGGCGGCGGCGGCTCCAGCAACGCTCGCCGGCGGCCCAACAGCGGCACCCGGAGGCGCCGACACAACACTGCAGCCGCCTCACGCCCGCGCTCGGCGGGGAACAACTTTGGCCCGGGATGGGGCTGCAACGGCCCTGGGGTCTCTCTTCTGGTATTATCAGCAAGCGCAGAAGCTCCCGCCTAATGCTTAGCATGAAACCTGGGGATTTTAGTAACAGCAGTAGTCTTATATCGCAAAGGGGTGGTGTGGTTGTTAGCTACCACACTGTTAAAATATTATTATACTCCACCACAGATTTTTACATCTAGTGGCCTTAACTGGCAGAAAAACTAATAAAGAAATATGTGTGGCAGAGCAGTCATGGTGTTCCCTTAGGAACAGTCAAAGAACTGAAGTAAAAAATCTGAAAATATCTTTGCTCAGATGGTTTAGAGATTGTGTATCACTGGTTTTCCCAGCACCTGTGAGAAAAGGAAATCAGTGAACTAAACACTGTGTAGATCCAGAAGCAGTGTTCACTTCTAGTGCAGTTAAGGCATGTCAGTTTGTCTCAAGTCCTGTGCCTATTTCACAGGGCAAGAGAGAGGCAGAAGGAAATCCTGGAAGATCCCATATCTGCTCTTCCTGCTTTTCCAAACTCTATTATTTCATGCCAAACCTGCAAATCTTTTCCGCTTTTGATGGTGTTTCATCCTCCTGCCCGTGTCCTGACCGATGTCACTGTACATACCAGGCAGAAAAAAAAAAAGCAGTCCACATCCAGACACTGACTTCTCTTCCATGTAGAGAAACCTTTCATTTTCTTGGTGAAAACTCTGAAGGCCAAGGCCTGCTATAAAAATCAATGTCACATTTCTATCTCCTTGATTTGGGGATCTCCTAAGCAAAAGTCCATCTAAGAACAGCATGAGCAGCTGAATGCCTTTCAACGATTTCTGACAATTCATACACAAACCTATATCTTTCTTCTGACCTCACTGGGACAGAGACTTCTGTGCTGTGGTTTTCAGTTGTTTTTCCACAACTCTGCCTTGAACATTCATGCCCAAAGCACTTGGAAACTCACTGAAGCCTCAAGGTGCAAGCTAGGCAAGCTGCAGTGATTTCAAGGGGCTACTAAGTCTCTCTTGACTGAACTGAATGACTTTACTAAGCTTCAGATCTTCCTTTTATCAGAACAACATCACTTTTTGGCACTTAATAAAGCAAAGAAGCCAAACCAAATACTTCCCACAGGCCCACATGGGGCTGGTTATTCACTTCTAGACACTGTCAGACACATTTGGGCCTGCACAATGTAGGGAATCACACAGAGGGACACATAGATGTGCAGTCCTCAAAGACATAAGAACAACCCTCTGATAACTGGAATTGGCCAGCAGAGCTGTACAGTCTCTACCATGTTCTGGAGCTTGCCAGAGGGAGATCAGAGGTGACTGCTGCTATGCAATAATGTTCCTTGATCTTGTTTATGTTTGTTATGCACTTGGAGTCAGCAATGGGTAGCTCAAATGTCTCGCTTATTTCTGATTCTTAATAAACAAAACCAAAAGCTTTTACTGGTTGAAATTAGGTAGATATACAAGTGCTTTGCTACAACTCTGCCTTGAAAACAATCTCCTAGAGCCACTTTTCACCTGGAAGCCACTAAGTTCTGAACCCAGAAATGAGGCCCTAAAGTCTTTATTTTGGGCTACATAGTAGGGGATTCATTTCTGGAAATGCACCAGTCCTTGTGAAATTTTCTACTTTGTGGCCTGTTCATATCCTATGAATATGAAGTTATAAGTGCAAATGCCTTATCAAAGGCCTTTATCTGAATAGAAGGACTTTGGAAAGCCTCAGTTTTAGCTTCTGTTTCATTTTCCTCACACAAAACGTTCTGTCTTTTTGTTGTTTCAAAACAATGTCAGTGTTAGTGCAAAACAACCCTCAGAGTAAAAAATGTAAAACAACAGACTGCAGATGGTAAACATGAACTACAGCCTTCCAGGAAACACAGCTTGGAGGAAGAAGAAGGGTGGGAAAATGTAACTGCTTCTTTTATAAAACTCTCCATCAAAAATTACAGAGAGATATAGGTGGAGAAAAGAATTTTCACACATGAACTAAAAGCCATTTTACCCATTTGTCATCATTCGCATCTCTCTCAAACCACACACAGCTTGCAAATTGGCTTCTGACTCTCATAATTGGCAAAAACTTCTCATGAGAGAATGCCAAATGGATTTCAGTCTCTTCACCACCAAAATCTGGGCCCAGTGATCCAGCCAGGTTTTTACCCATCCAAGAGTGCACCCATCAAAAACCAGGGCAGCCAGTTTCTCCAGGAGAATGCTGTGGGAAAAGGTGGCAAAGGCTTTACTAAAGATCAGATAGACAAAATCCACACCCTTTCCACCAAGTAGGTCACCTTGTCATAGAAGATCAGGTTAGTTAAATAGGACCTGCCTTTCATACAGCCCTGCTGACTGGGCCATCACCTGGTTGTCCTGTAGATGCCAGATGATGGCACTGGAGATGATCTGGTCCACAATCTTCCACAGCACCAAGGCCAGGCTGACAGGCCTGTAGTTGCCCACTCTCCTGGCCATCACATTTGCTAAATCTCTGGTCAGCTGGGAGCTCTCCAGTTAGCCAGGACTGGTGATCAGTGATGAGAAGTGACCCAGTGAGCTCTTCCACCAGCTCCCTCAGAACCCTTCAGTGCATCTCACCTGGCCTCATGGATTTGTGTGACTAAGTGGTATAGCAAGTTGCTGCAAACTTGGATTCTCCTTGCTTTATGAGGACTTCCTTCTGCTCCTCATCCCCATCTCCCAGCTCAGGCATTGAATACCTTAAGAACAATCGATCTTCCTATTAAATTCTGGGGCAAAGAAGGCATTAAATGCCTCAGCCTTTTCCTCAGTCTTTGTCACTACACTTACCCTTCACATCCAACAAAGGATGGACGTTCCCCTTAACCCTCCTTTTACTGATCATTACATATAGAAACATTTTTATTGTCCTTTATGAATCAGGTGGAATAATATGTCTTAGGACAAACTTACTGAGCAGAATCAACTCAAAGGCATGGTCCTCCACCAGGTACAAGCTGTGTTAACTATGACAGGCAAAGAAATGACCATCTGTTCTTCTACAGCTCCACCTCCTAGAGCTCCCCTGTCTTCTCTCCAACCCCACACAACTAGCAGTTTGCTTCTGACCTTCTCAAAACTGGCAAGAATATATCATGAGAGGATAAAGCACTATAATTACACCTAGAAGGGAGGTACATTTATCTGCTCACCATCATTCTGAGAAGAAATAGAAGGATTCTAAAGCACACAAGTGATAAAAGGCCAACATAAAAAAGGAGTGGTCGTCCAACCCAGAATGGCTCCTCAAACCAATGGTGTAGGGGGAATCTACTCCTCTCTTTATCACACGCACTTTTCTGCTTCTACTAAGGTTATACTTACACCTATTCCTCTCAACAAAAACTGAACACACAGACACCCTCACACCTCCTGCCTTTCACACCTGCTGTAGCATGAGTAAGAGGCAAATATGTGCTGCTAAAGGAAGCTATGGTGACAATTACAAGTAAACTTACACAAGAAATCAAGAAAAGAAAATCAAGAATATAATTCAGACAAGCAAGGCAAGGAAGCATTACAAAAAGGAGGCTTGACACAGAGTCTTCTCAGTCTTCTCTGTGGGTATGGAAATTCCTCCCTGAGAGGACCTGGAAGTCATTGAGGTGTCAAGCTGCAAGTGTGACCCTAAAAGTCTTACTGTGGCGTGCATACCTTACACAAATATGAAGCTGCAATTGAAAACACCTTATTATGGGCCTATTTCTCAAGTTCAGTCTTCTCAGAAATTACAGCAGAGTCTCTTTTTTCTTCTCCTTTGTTTTTCCTCACACACAAAATTCTTTCTGAGGAGTTTGAAGCAAGGATTTGCTGCAAAAGCACAGTCATGCTTTCAAATGCAAAAGTATTTAGCAGAAATGGAGAAAAAGAGCCATGACCTTCCAGGAAACAACGCTTGAAAGAAACTGTAATTACAACTACAAAGAAATACAAGTACAGAGGAACTCTAAACTGCAGCGTTCCAGACAGATACAGGTGGATAAAGGAGGCCTCACACAGGAATTATAAGCTGTTCTACACATGCATCATGGTTCTGCATGCACAGTAATTATGGAAATACTTTATTACTGGAGGACTATCATTGTCCTTCAGGATAGGGAAAGGAAGATCAGAGAAGAAATGGCACTGGCCTTGGTACCAGGCATGAAATCAAACAATTTCTCAGCAAACCCCACCTATTTTCTGTCTCACCTATTTTTTGGTTCAAAGTCAGCCTCTCACCCTCATTGTTCTGCATTCACAGCCTTTGGTTCCACCATGGATGATGTCCAGTATTTTGACTGTATATCAGCCTCAGGGGAAAGGACATGTAATTCAGTGATATTTGAGGAAAATAATAGTTTATGGAAGCCTTTGTCTTGGCAGCTGAACACTTTGAAATTATGGATGGAGACTGGCCCCCAGCAAAACACTTAATAGAGAACTTCTAATGTTTTAAGACTTACCAGCTAAAATGAGGCCCAGCTTTAGGCCCGCACGACAAGTATGGCAAAAATGGGAAACCTTCAAAACTGAAGGTACCCTACCTAACATTTCAGATTACATCAAATGTAGTAGATAAAAAAAGAATATCTAGTTGGTAAAAAGGCCACCATAGCCACAGGTTCTCAGAGTAGGGACTCTCTTCTCCAACCCTTCACAACTTTCATGGTGTTCTCTGACATAATTTGCAAGAACAAAACACCAGTTGCTAAGACAAAACACTTGTAATGTGCTCCATGATCAGGCCATGTACCTTTACCAGGAAGTGGAGGTACATTTCTCTGCAAGATCCAATAGCCTGACATTTCAGATAATTTGAACAGTAATGGGTACACAAGAAGGGTCTCTACTTGGTAAAAAGTCCACGGAACAATCACACAGGAGCTCACACCAAGGACCACAGCTGCAGTTCCTCAGTGTAATTTCTTTGGACAAGAAAAGAGGGGAAATGCATGGAACCATGACTGTGGGCCTTGTATGAAAACGAGGAAAAATTGAACTTTTACACCATTTTTGCATCTTTAAGACATTTCTAACTACACCAAGCTTTTTACCAGCCCTGTCTCTGGACAGACAGAATTTTTCACCCTGTCCAAACACTATGTGAGAGGGAAGCTGTCTTTGTAGACAAACACCAATGAAAGAAAATCGCACAGACAACTTCTCCTAATCTGAGAACAAGGATCACAACATGGATGAATGAAAAGAGATTTTCCTGCTCATCATGCTACACTGAAGAAAGGTAAAATACACTCAAGAACGTAAGCAATATACTGCTCCAATTAAAATCCAGTCATTAAGGTATCTGCTCAGGCACCATCATCCTTCTTCAGCACAAAGGCAACTCAAGATACATGACTCTCAAACCTTGACATAAACTGTACATTGATGCCCAATAACATGCAACATGAAAGCAAACTCATGAACCCACAACTTGTCCAGGTGCAGTCTGAGCACTGTGATATTCAAAAATAGGACACCTTTACATTAATATTATGTAGTCATCAGTGAAGCTTAGGAATTGGAAAAACCTTGTCTCCACCAGTATGTCCTCATACACAGCCCCCCCAAGACCCTCCTCAAACCCTTCACAGCTCACAGGATTATCATAGATCTTTCTAACTGCCCAACAAAATCCACCCAGAAAAAAGCTGCACAGACAGCTTCTCCTTACCACGGATAAAATTTGCCTTCTCGTCATGTGTATGTGAGAAGCGAGGCATTTTCTTCCATAAAATTTTAAGGAAACGTGTCTCTGAAAGTCTTTCCTTTTAAGTTGTGAACATGAAAAGCATAACAGTCCAGTGAATGTAAAAGATGTGACCAGGTACAAGTTAGATCATCACAACGAGCAAAGCAAGAAGCTAACACCTGCGAGGGGAGTGGGGGAAGGATCATAATATACTCTTATAGATTATGGTACTTAGAGTCAGGTATTTAGTGCATAAGAAACACGAGTTTTGCTCTTTCCAAAGCTTCCATCATGGCGTTTCTCATAAGCAGATAATTAGGCTGTTAGCTGAGAAATAACATCCACCTGCAAACACATGGGAGGAACCACCCCAGGAACTCATACTGCTGGAATAACATGTCTTCTAGACAAACATATTTGGGAAGTGCATGATACTACAGATGGGCACTAAACTGGGAAGGGGGGAAAACATTCCCTTGTGTCCTTCAACAGACACTCACAAAAAAGAATCCCATCTGCAGCCCTCAAAACTTCCATGGTGCTCTTAGACACAAATAATTTGCAAGCAATTCTAATCAAACAGCCACCAGGACCATGTCATGGCCTTCTCACAGGTATCTTTACATCTCTGCATGAAGAGATGAAACACCGAGGTTCTAAAAGAACTGTGTACCTCAGGAGAGACTGAGTCAGTGAAAAGCACATAACACGATAGTGACATCATAAATGTATAAATCCCTACTCTAGCGAACATTCAGCCGCACTTCTGCCTCTTCCGCATTTTCTAAGGCTAAGACCCGATCCTACCTACGTCCACCACCGCGCAGCAAAAAGCACAGCACTCAGCACGTCAATGAACGAAGCTTTGCCTTCCTTGTCAGCAAAACCCTCTACAAAGGACACAGATCAGGACGGGGAAAAGGCTAGAAAGAAGAGAAAAGCATCGAGGAGGACTGGTAAAAGGAACTCACCGGGAGAGGGGCGGGGTCGGCCTGCTGGGCACCGGCAGGTTCCTCGTCTCCGAGCAGCGGCGCGGGCTCGTCGGGCGGCGGCCGGGCCGGCAGGGTGTCGCAGCAGCTGTCGGCCGAGAAGCGGAGGTGGCTCTTGCGCGAGTCGGCCGTGAGAGACACGTCGTGCGAGTAGGAGTGCAGGAAGGCGCGCACGCCGTCGATGCCCACGAAGTGCGTGGCCGGCACGCCGCGCAAGGCGCCGCTGCCCGCCGCCAGCAGCTGCTGCTGCGAGCGCCGCCAGCGCCGCAGGCGCAGCGCCAGCAGCAGCAGCAGGAAGGCGAGGAACAGGCACGACACGGCGGCCACGGCCAGCACCAGCCAGCGCGTCAGGCTGCCGCCCGCCTCGCCCGCCCCCGCCTCCGCCTCCGCCCGCGCCGCGCTGCCCAGCTCGGCCAGCAGCTCGGCCACGCTCTCGGCCAGCACCACGCTCAGCGTGGCCGTGGCCGACAGCGCCGGCCGCCCGTGGTCCTTCACCAGCACCACCAGGCTCTGCCGCGCCGCGTCGCGGGCCAGTGGCGAGCGCGCCGTGCGCACCTCGCCGCTGTGCAGCCCCACGCGGAACAGCCCCGGCTCCGTCGCCTTGGCCAGCTCGTACGACAGCCACGCGTTCTGACCCGCGTCCGCGTCCACCGCCACCACCTTGGCCACCAGCGCGCCGGCCTCGCTCGACCGCGCCGCCAGCTCCACGCCCGCCCACACCGAGCCCGACAAAGCCGCCCCCGCCGCCGGCGGGTACAGCACCTGCGGCGCGTTGTCGTTCTCGTCCACGATCACCAGCCGCACCGACACGTTGCTGCTCAGCGCCGGCGAGCCGCCGTCCTCCGCCCAAACCCACAGCCCCACCTCGCGCACCTCCTCGTAATCGAACGCGCGCAGCGCGTACAGCGCGCCCGTCTCCGCCTGCACCGACACGTACGACGACAGCGGCCAGCCCCGCACACCACCCTCCCCCAGACGGTACCGCACGCGCGCGTTCTCCCCCCAGTCCGAGTCCGTCGCCCGCACCCGCAGCACCAGCGCGCCCGCCACGTTGTTCTCCGACAGCCGAGCGCTGTAGCGCTCCTGCGAGAACACCGGCGCGTTGTCGTTCACGTCCAGCACCCGCAGACACAGCACCCTGCTGCTCTGCAGCGACGGACGACCGCCGTCGGCCGCCCGCACCGTCACGTTGTACTCCGACTCCCGCTCCCGGTCGAGCAGCTCTGCAGTCACCACACGGTAGTAACTATCGAAAGACTTCTCCAGCCGGAAAGGGATGCCTCCGTCGAGGGAGCAGTGCACCGCGCCATTGGCCCCCGAGTCCAGGTCCTGCACGTGCAACAGGGCCACCACCGTCCCCGACGGGGAGTCCTCCGAGATCTCACTCACTGCCGACGATACTGTCAGTTCAGGAGCGTTGTCATTCACATCTGTCACAGTGATCTTGACTTTCGCCGTGTCGGAGAGCTCTCCTCCGTCCCCTGCCTGAACCTCCAGTTCATGTGAGGATATTTCCTCAAAGTCCAAGCCGTTCTTGACAGCTATTTCACCTGTTTCAGAATCCAGATGGAAAAGTTCTGAAGCACTGTGTGAAATCCTCTGAAAACTGTATTTCACGTGCCCATTCAAGCCCTCGTCTGCATCTGTGGCCGTGACGGTGACCAGGACGGAGCCCACGGGCACGTCCTCCGGCACACGCACCGTGTACTCCGCCTGGCTGAACACGGGCGCGTTGTCGTTCGCGTCCAGCACCGTCACGCGGATCCGCGCCGTGCCCGTCCGGGACGGCTCGCCGCCGTCGCTCGCCCTCAGCACCAGCTCGTGAAACGCCGCCTCCTCCCGGTCCAGCGCCTTCGCCAGCACCAGCTCGGGACGCTGATCCCCGCCGGGGCCCGTCTGCACGGCCAGCGAGAAGTGCTCGTCGCCGCTCAGCTCGTAGCTCTGCAGGGAATTCTGTCCAGAGTCCGGATCGTGAGCATCTGGCAGCGGAAACCGCGACCCCGGGGCTGTCGTCTCGCTCAGTCTCAGGTCTTTTTCTGCCTCTCGGAAGCTCGGGGCGTTGTCGTTAATGTCCTTGATTTCTACTTCTATTGCATAAAACTTCATTTCCGCCTCCACTATCAGCTCACAGCGCAGCACGCATTGCTCCACCAGCCGGCACAGCTGCTCTCTGTCGATCCTCTCGGCCGTCACTAAATGTCCCGTCTTCCCGTGCAGACCAAAATACTGCGTCCTACCTTTGTCCAGGATACGGACGCCGCGGTCGCCGAGCTCCAAGTGCTGCAGCCCCAGGTCTTTGGCCACGTCGCCCACGAACGAGCCCTTGGGCATCTCCTCGGGCACCGAGTAGCGCAGCTGCCCCCACGCCGCCTCCCAGGCCGCCAGCAGGACGCCCCACAGCAGCACTCGCTGCCGCCGGCCCCAGCGCCTCCCCGCCGCGCACATCTCCGCCGCGCTAGCGTCGATCCGGCTCCCGCTACGATTTCGGCTCTCACACCTGCTCTCCGCTCTCGGCCTCTGCCGCCGGCCCCTCTGCTTCGCTGTATCTCGGCTCCGCACCGGGAGAACTTTCGCAAATCGCTCGGCTGCCGAGACAGAGAGTGAGAGACCTATCCAGCCGGGCCGCAGCGGGCGGGGCTGCAGCGCTCCCACCTTCCTCTCGCTCCTCTCGGTCAACAGCGGCGCCCGCAGCCTCCTCCCGGCACTGCACGCACCGAGCGCCAACGAGACGTGCCCGCCCTGCCTCGTCCACGGGCTGTTCGCAGGGGCTGGACAGTCACCACAGAGACATCGGGCCCCGTGCAGCGGCCACTCGCTGCCTGGCTTTTTCCCCTTACGATCTCTTCTTTGATCCTAGAGTTACCCACAGCCGAGAGGAAGACATAGTCCTCTCTTTGGGACTGATATTTCTATCACACTGAAAAAATCAGTTGCTAAGATCATTATATCTCATGTAAAATACTTTTGTCAGTTTTGGTGTGTATAATATTCTAAGGCCTATCCTACTATTAAAAAAAAAATACTGGGATAAGGGACAGTAAATTAACAGAGGCTACGAGATACCACACGGGATAATCAGACACACCGACCACTCCTGGAGCAGCAGAGCTCATTAAACCAAGTGGCAGGAACTTCGCTTTAATTTTTTTTGGTTTATACGGAACAGGATCTAAGTTAAATTAACTACTCCAGCACCACTGACTGAGATAAGAAATTTGAAGGTAGAAGAAGTTGGGGTCGATCCATTGAACCCCGAAACCTGAACAGCTCCGGAGGAGGTGGTTTGCTCTACCACCTGCCAGGCGCCCTGCTATCGCTCCCTATAAGGCTTCTCTTTGAGCACCGTACAGGAGGTACGGGTCCTACTGCTCGGAATCATTCTCTCCCCCACCCCTCCCGGTTTCAGGTTATAGGTCACTTGATCACTCCGCACTGACTGTACTACAACTGACCATGAGGCAGGAAGCAGCTGCAGTGAACAACGCCAGAATCCTCTGCTTGTCTCCCCGCAAATCACAGGGCAAAGAGCAAGAAGAAAAATGCCTGCCTCGGCTCCTGTCCCTGTTCTCCTGCTCACTGTAACAAAATCGATGGTGATTGCAGACGGACAACAGTTTTCTTTACATTTAATTAATTCGATAGTTTTAAGGACGTGGAAAAGGCTTTATTTTCGTCAGAAGTCACTCTGTAAATGTTTGTTCGTTTTAGGAAAGTATTCCCTAATCATTCGATCTTCATTCTGGTTCGAAAACTTTTAAACAAAGTAGTGTAGGAGAGAAGGACAAAAAAAATTGAGCTGGACATCTGAAATATGGGCTATTTTTAAAGGTGCAAAAAGACTTTATTCGAGTGTATAATGTCTGTCATTTTGCATACTCCCTTGTCATTTTCGATATGTGTAAAGGCCTCTCCTGGTAAAGCAGGCAGATAAAACAACTATTGCAAAAAGAGTCTGAAAGACCTAAATCCTCGCTTTAGTATTCCACGATCCACACGATCTACCAGGTCCAAGCACCTCTCTTTGGGACCAAGGGATCAGGTAAATGACAGGCTCTGAAACACAAAACTAGATGGGGGGTTTGCGTGCCTTAGGTTTTTGTGGGGGCTTTTTTTGTGTTCTTTCGGTTTGGTTTGGGGTTGGGTTTTTTTTGTTTGTTTGTCTGGTTTTGAGATCTCACTTAACATCTTCACCAGAAAAGGATGGGGAAGAAAAAAAAAAGAAAGAGAGAGAAAACTACAGAAAGAAACGATGCTCGGAATAAGTAACCAGTCCCGCCAGGGCTAGCATTTCTAAAGAAACCTTATCCCAAAACATGGTCGACACTCTCTTCCATCAGGGAGGAAAAACCTGCAAACATCTTTCATGTTGAAAACATGCACACTTCAGGGGGAAAACCCCCAAACGAATCAACAAGAAAAAACCCAAACATCAAATCCCTTTTTGACCTCTATCACGTAGAATCAGCGAATCTCTTTCTGCAGAGAAAGAATCCGTGTTCACCTTTGAACTGAGAAACAACTGTACAAAAAAAAAAGTGAAAAATTATGCTTGGATAAAATTTATCCATCAACTTCATGCTGCCCTTTTGCAGCAGTATTCCCTCAAAACGTAAGAGGACACAGGGCAACTTGGAAAACACCATTAAAAATCGGTTTTGAGTTAAACAAGCAGTACTTATTCAGCCCTTCTGGTGCTACCGTATATGAAGCAGGCTTCTCTCAAACCACGGGGGGACAAACGGAAGAGGAACAGGAAAAGCATGTAACTTCTTAATTTATAGAGCCAGGCGCACGTTACATTTCGGACTGAATACCGAAACAGTACTGACCAGGTGCAGGTATATCAATCTAGGGGAAAAGCGATCAGAAGGAGAAATCTCAAACACCAAGCATTCAACTCATTTTCTCACCATGCAGGACCACTGATATACTGCGTTCAAGGGTAATCACTCAAATGGGAGTTGTAATCAAAATCTATCATGTGAAACTGGAGATGTGAGACCTGAAGACCCAAACGCCGCGGCTGGCAGCCTGCTGAGAGTAGAAAGGGGATACCCCGTTTCTTCCTTCCTTCCTTCACGGATCAGCAAAACTCAAGCACACAATTCATAGGAAAGTAGGAAAAAAAGGAAGCCTGTTAAGAAAGGCTCAAGGGGAACAGCGTGAGCTTTACTGACCTGCGGTGCGTCAGGTTCGACAAGCGGCTGTTCCACGACGGCGCTCCTGCTCGGGTTCGGCTTCTCGCAGGGCTCCCCGGCCACAAGCTCCTCCGCGGGCACGATGGGCAGCGGCGGCGGCGGCCAAGCGGCCTCGGGGGTGGCGCGGGGCGGCGCCGCCACGCACAGGTTGTAGGAGTAGGGCAAGGTGCCCTCGCAGAAGTCGGCCGGGAAGGCGGCGCCGGCCAGTGACAAGCGCTGCGCGCCCAGGCAGCGCAGCACGCCGGGCGGCCCGGCCCGCCGCAGCCGCGCCAGCACGGCCAGCGCCACGCTCAGCACCAACAGCGCCGACAGCAGCGCCAGCGCCAGCACCAGATAGAACTGCAGCTCGCCCGCCGCCTCGGCGCCCGCCGCCCGCTCGCTCAGCTCCGGCAGCGCCTCCTGCAAGCTCTCGGCCAGCACCACATGCAGCGTGGCCGTGGCCGACAGCGCCGGCTCGCCGTGGTCCTTCACCACGGCCACCACGCGCTGCTTGGCCGCGTCCCTCTCCGACACGGCCCGCGCCGTGCGCACCTCGCCGCTCTGCAGCCCCACGCGGAACAGCGCCGGCTCCGACGCCTGCACCAGCTCGTACGACAGCCACGCGTTGCGCCCCGCGTCCGCGTCCACCGCCACCACCTTGCCCACCAGGTACCCGGACGACGCCGAACGCGGCACCACCTCGAAAGCCGAACCCACCGAGCCCGGCGGGGCCGCTCCCGACGCCGCCGGCGGGGGCGGGTAGAGCACCCGCGGCGCGTTGTCGTTCTGGTCGAGCACGAAGACGCGCACCGTGGCCGTCGAGCTGCGCGCCGGCGACCCGCCGTCCTGCGCCCGCACGGCCACCAAGAACTCGCGGCACTGCTCGTAGTCCAACGAGCGCTGCGCGTACACCGCGCCGCTCCGCGCCTCCACCGACACCAGCGGCGCCGCGCCCGCCGCGCCCGCGCTGCCGCCCGACAGCCAGTAGCTCACGCGCCCGTTCGCGCCCGCGTCCAAGTCCCGAGCCACAACGCGCAACACCAGCGCGCCCACCGCGTTGTTCTCCCGCACGTACGCGCTGTACGACGCCTCCTCGAACACCGGCGCGTTGTCGTTCACGTCCGACACCTCCAGCAACAGCTCCGCCACGCTCGATAGCGCCGGGCTGCCCCGGTCCCGGGCCACCACCGTCACGCGGTGCTCGGACGCCTGCTCGCGGTCCAGCGCGCTCGCCGTCACCACCTTGTAAGAACCGCCCGACGACGCCACGATCGACAGCGGCGCCTCTCCCGACAGCTCGCACGACACCTCACCGTTCTCGCCGGAGTCGGGATCGTTCACTTTGAGTAGGGCCACCACGGTCCCTGCAGGCGCGTCCTCGGGCACCGGACTCGACACAGACAGAATGGTGATCTCGGGTGCGTTGTCGTTCACGTCCAGCACCTCCACCTCCACCTTGCAGTGTGCCACCAGACCGCCGCCGTCCCTCGCCTCCACAGGCAAGCTGAACGCTCGCGTGTTCTCGAAGTCCAGAGGCTCCTGCAGTGTGATTGTCCCGTTCTCCCTGTCCACTACGAATTTCTGAAGCACTTTGACCGGCATTTTGCCGAAATGATACGTGATATGAGCGTTGGTGCCGGCGTCGGCGTCTGTGGCTGACACTTTCAACACCTCCGAACCCGGCAGTGCGTCCTCCCGGAGGCTCGTGCTGTACCGGTCCTGCGAGAATACGGGTGGGTTGTCATTGGCGTCTGTCACGTTGATCCGAACCTCAACAGTCCCAGTTCTCATGGGCTCCCCGCCATCTACTGCCGTCAGTAGCAGCTCAAAAGAGCTCTGCTTCTCCCGGTCCAACATTTTCTCCAGCACTAATTCAGGCTGCTTGCTTCCATCCGGGGTCTCCTTCAAGGCCAGACTGAAGGAAGGGTTGCTGGTGAGCTGGTAAGTCAGCAGTGAGTTGCTTCCCACGTCCTCGTCGTGGGCCATCTCCAGAGGAAAACGAGCAGCAGGAAGCGTCCATTCACCAATCTCGAGGTCCAGAGCAGCCTTGCTGAAGGTCGGGGAATTGTCATTCACGTCCTCAATGGACACCTCGACATGGAAGACGTTGAGCGGGTTGTGCACCAGCGCCTCGAAGCTGACCGAGCAGGACAACGACTCGCCGCACAGCTCCTCCCGGTCCAGCCTCTCGCTCACGTACAGGTTCCCGTTCCCCTCGCTCACCGTGAAGTATTGCTTGTCCGCGCTGAGCCGCAGCTTGCGCGCCGGCAGCTCGTCGGCGCTGAGCCCCAGGTCCCGGGCCAGCGGCCCCACCAGCGAGCCTCTGGGCAGCTCCTCGGCCATGGAGTAGCGGAGCCGCTCCGCCGCCGCCCGCCAGCACAGCCACAGCAGCACAGCGCCCAGCACCGCCGCTCGCCCGCCGCCCGGCCCGCCGCTCGGCCTCCGCCCGCCCGACATCGCCCACAGCGCTCGCTCGCCGAGCTCGCCAGGCTCCTGCCGCCGCCCCGCCTCCCTCGCAGCCGCTCGGCGCAGCCACAGCAGCGCCCGACAAAGCAAACCCGGACCGCCGCCGCCTCCCACTCGCACGCCTCTGCTGCCCGCGCCGCCTCTCGCCTCTGCTGCCCGTGCCGCTGCCGCTCTGGCCCGCACTGCCCGCCCGAGCCAGCAGCCTGCGGGGACAGCACGCACAGGCGGCGGCGGCGGCGGCTCCAGCAACGCTCGCCGGCGGCCCAACAGCGGCACCCGGAGGCGCCGACACAACACTGCAGCCGCCTCACGGCCGAGCATTAATACTGCTTTGATGCTCGGAGTTTTTAGGGTAAAGCTCTTCTTAGGGAAAAGTCCCATCATCTGGTCAGCCCATCTATGGTCAGCATGATCAGCTGAATTCTTTTCAAAGATTTCTGAGAATTTATACACAAACCCAAAACCTCTATCTGACCTCATCAAGGCAAGGGACTTCTGTGCTGTCATTTGCAGCAGCTTTGCCAAAACTTTACGTTAAGAACTGATCCCCAGAGCACCTGAAGGATCACTGAGGTCTCAAGACGCAAGTTAAGCAAGCTGCACTGATTTCAAAGAGCTACTAGGTCACTGTCAACTGGACTAAAGTAATTTATCAAGCTTCCAATCTTTTTTGTATCAGAACAACAAAAATCCTTGGCACCTACTAAACCAAAGAAGACAAATCAAACACTTCCCCCTGTCCCACGTGTGGCTGGTTATTCACCGCTGTGACACATCCAGCCATGTAGGAAATCACACAGAGAGGCACAGTCGTGTAGTCCTCACAGACACAAGAATAATGCCCAGGTAGGTAAGATTGGCCAGCAGCTCTGTACACTCTGTACAATGTTCCAGAGCTTGCCAGAGGGGGATCAGAGGGAACTGCTGCTATGCACTAATGCTCCTTGATCTTGTTTAATGCTTGTTACCCACTCGGAGTCAGGAAGGGGTAGGGCTGTGTGCAAGTGCTCTCCTCAAGGCCTTTCTTACAAAGCAGAAGCTCAGATCTCTCACTCATTTCTGGTTATTAATAAAGAAATCCAAAACTGTGACTGAGCCCTCTGAGGGAAATACTGTATTCCTGGAATGTACAGCTGCTTTGCCAAATCTCTGCCTTGAAAAATAACTTCCCAGAGCACATAGAGATCAGAAAGGTCTGAACACACAAGCAGGGTGCTAAAGCTTTACTTTGGACTATATAGTAGGAGAGTTCATTTCTCATCAGTTCTTGTGAATTTTACTGCTTTGTAGCCTGATCATCTCTTATGAGTATGAAGCTGTAAGTGTAAATACTTTATGAAAGGACTGTATCTGAATGCAAGGACTTGGGAAAGACTAGATTTTATCTTCTATTTCATTTTCTTTGCACCTATCATCCTTTTTTTCCTCTTGTGGTTCTCAAGGGAATTCAGTATTTGCTGCAAAATATTCACAGCTACAAATGCAAAAGAATAATCTACATGTGGAAAACATGAATCATGACCTTCCAGGAAACAAATCCCTAAGGGAGATCAAGGACAGAAACTGTAATTACTACTTTGAGGAAGTAATTACTACTTCCTCAAACAGTTACAGGGACATAGAGATGGAGAAAGGAGGTTTCACACAGGAATTATAAGCCATTTAACCTATATATCGTCATTCCAATCTCTCCTGAACATCTTGTAGATTTGCTTCTGACAGTCATGATTGGCAAAAACATCTCATGAGAGGATAATTCATCATGATCATACCTAGAATGAGAATATATTTGCCTGCTCACCATCATTCTGAGAAGAAAGATAAGCATTCAAAAGCACCAGAGAGACTAAAAGAGGAGTCGTCATCCAGCAGAGGTGGATCACTGAGCTATTCACTCAAAAGAATCTCTCTTTCCCTCTTTTATCACACACACAGTTGCACAAAGATGCAATTTTTTCTACTGTCATATGTACATATATTCACCCATAACGACATTAAAAGACAAATGTACCCCCTCACATGCCTTTCCTTCCACATCTGCTGTAACACGAGCCAGAGGCACTGACACATAATGAAGTACTCAACAGAACTCAACAGTTTTTCTATTATGTGGCCTGTTCATCTCCCACAAAACTGAAGCTGCATGTTCAAGAGATTTATAATTGGCCTGTTCTCAAACCATGTGTTCTGAGAAGGTAGAACAGATTCTGTTTTACCTTCTGTTTCTTCTTTTTTTTTTTTTCTCACACAGAAAGTTTTAGGTGGCTACAGTAAACATTTACTACAAAACAACTCACAAATTCAAATGCAAACGCACTTTCCAGAAATGGGGGGAACAAACCTTCCAGGAAATGAAGGCCTGAAAGAGTGTTACTACAACTGTGAAGAAATTCTACTTTACAACATGACAGGTATATATAATTTGAACAAAGGTGGTTTCCCGCAGGAATTGTCAGCTGTGCTACTCAAAAATCATCCTTCTAAATGCAGAGTTATTGTACAAATGTTCTATTATCAGAGGACTGCTGTTGTGTTTCAGGATAGGGAAACCAAGATCAGGAAAAAAAATGGCACAGGCCTTGGCATCAGGCGTGAAATCAAACCATTGCTCAGCCAAAACCACATTGACCCACCTGATTTCCTGCTTCAAAGTCAGCCTCTCACCCTCCTTGCTCTGCATTCACAGCCTTTAGTTGCACCATGGACAAATCCAGCTATTGATAATGTATTGGCCACACATGAAAAAGCATTTCATTTGGTGATGTCTTATGGAAACAGAACTATATCAAAGTATTTGTTTTGGCAGCTGCAAGCCTTGAAAGTATGTATGGATGAAATCCAGTATTTAGGACTCCGTAATTACAGTCCTGCAGGGTTTCTACCCTCAGATATACATTGACATCTCCCTAGATCTTCACTTGTAAATAGGAGATAGAAGAGGAATGGCAGAAATACTGTCATTAAATATAAAATGAACAATGAGAAATAGCTGCCGCAAGAACCCAGAGGAATCATGCCTGGAGAAAATGAATCTATCCTACTAATGCTAACATTTCTGCAGCAGCCTTCCTCCAAAAGCTGGAAGGACAGACAGTGAGACTCCTCTCTTTATGCTCTCCTGTTCTTTATGTAGAACAAACCTTACTCAATTCATGGAATCACACACACGTGTTTCCTTCGGGACTTCCATTATCAAAACAACAATAACCAACAGCTCTCTCTTCAGTGCTATCAACCAGGGCCAAGTGCACCCCAATCAGGAAAAGCACTTACAAAGGAAAAAATCTCACTGTAAATCAAAAGTATTTAGGTTCACATTACCTAGCTTTGCCATTTTTCCTTGCAGCAGCAGCTGAATCACCTGAAACTCTCCAGTGACCCTAAATGTAGGATGAAAAAGCTAGTGCTGTGCCTCAATTCCCGCTCTGGATGAATAGGGTTTTATACTCTTCCTGCTTTCATTCCTTTATGGAGACACAGATCAGCACTTTCCATCCTCACCACCCAGAGAAACCCAAAGAAAAGTGGACAGAATTTCAGAAAGGCTCCAAGACAATCGAGAACAAGCACAGGTTTATAGTCATGTGGCAAAAGAGTGTCCATGGGTGGCTATTCTGTGCTGGTGCTGGGGCTCCCCTTCCCACAGGTGTCCCCACTGAAAGAGTCCTCTGCAAGCAGGAAGACCATCATCATTCTACATACACAGTTCATCTCCTTGTTGGAGACCTTCCACTGCCTTTCAGGACGGGGAAAACAGGATCACAGCCTGAATGCACAGGCCTTGCTACCAGACATAAAATCAAATAATTGCCCAGCCAAAATCACATTGACTCACCTGTTTTCCTGGTTCCAAGTCAGTCTGTAACCCTTCCTGATCTGCATTCACAGCCTTTAGATGGACAATATCCAACTATTCCTCACATATCAGCCACATGTTCTTTTAATTCAGTGCCATTTTATGGGAGCAGAAGTACATCAAAGTCTTTGTCTTGTGTATTGGGTTTGATTGGCAAAGTTTTGGTGGCAGAGGGACTACAAGGATGGTTGCTGTGAGAAGATGGCAGAAGGTAACCCTGTGTATGACAGAGCCAGTTTTGTCTGGCTCCAAGATGGACCCACCGCTGAACCAGTCAGCCCTGGTGATAGTGCCTCTGTGGTGACATATCTAAGAAGGTTTGAGACCTGCTGCACAACGGCAGCCAGGTGAGATGAGTGAGAATATGCAAGAGAAACAGGTCTGCAGACACCAAGGTCAGTGAAGAAGGAGGTGCTCCAGGTGCCAGAGCAGATATTCCCCTGCAGCCCCCGATGGAGTCCATGCCGAGGCAGGTTGTCTCCCCGCAGCACACGGAGGTCTGTGGTGGAGCAGATCCCCACCCTGCTTCCCGGGAAGGACCTCACACTGAAGCAGGTGGATGTGCCCTGAAGAAGGCTGTGTCCCTGTGCACAGCTCATGTTGTAGAAGGTTCTTGGAAGAACATGTGTCCCTGTGGAGAGGAGCCCGTGCAGCAGCAGGTCTGCTGGCAGGACCTGTGACCCCTGCAGGTCACCCATGCTGGAGAAGTGCATTCCTAAAGGACTACACCCTATGGAAAAAGACCCCTTTTGGAGCAGTTTATGCAGATCCGCAACATGTGGGAAGGATTCAGATGGAGAATTTAATAAAGGACTGTCTACAGGGTAGGACCTTGTGTTGGAGCAGGGGAAGAGCATGAGGAGGAAGGAGTGGTCGTGATGAACTGACCCCAACTTCATTTCCAGTGCCTTGCACCTCTTGAGAGGAGAAGGTAGGAAATTGGAAGAGAAGTTGAGCCCATAAAGAAGAGAGGAATGGATGAAAGGTGTTTTTAAGATTTGGGTTTATTTCTCATTATCCTATTCTGATTTGACTGGTAATAAATTGAACTAATTTTGTTGTCTCTCATTGTTCAGATCTGACTTTTACTTGATAATAGATTAAATTCATTTCCCCAATTCGAGGCCATTTTGCCCTGACAGTAATTGCTAAGTGATCCCCCCATCCTTATCTGCATCCATGAGCCTTTCCATATATTTTCTCTCCATTGTCCAGCAGCTTGGTGGGCACCTGGCGGCTCTCCGAGGTTAACCCATCACATCTTGGCAGCTGTCAGTCTTCAATTTATGGATATAAACAACCTCACCAGCCTGATAATCTGTTGATCTTTTACTATATGAATGTTTTCAGAACTACCATACAAAGAAGACCAACTTTAGAAGTGAACAAAAAACCAAGACAATCATGGGAAACCTGCAAAAGTGTAAAAATCACATCTTAACATTTCAGACTGAATCAATTGTAATAAATACACAGAAAAAGTAGCTACTTGCTAATAAGTACACACAAAGCTCACACAGGAGCTCTCACCACTGACTACAGCCAACAAGGCTGATATCCTTGTGGGTGTCTGTTACAGACCGCCCAACCAGGATGATGAAGGAGATGAATTATTCTACAAGCAGCTGGCAGATGTCTCAAAATCTCCAGCCCTTGTGCTCATGGGTGACTTTAACCTGCCGGATATCTGCTGGGAGCTTCATACTGCAGAGAAGAGGCAGTCAAGGAGGTTCCTGGAGTGTATAGAGGATAATTTCCTTCATCAACTGGTAAATGAGCCTACCAGGGGTAAGGCCCCACTAGACCTACTGTTTACAAACAGAGAGGGGCTGGTGGATGATGTAGTGGTTGGAGGCCGCCTGGGGCATAGTGACCACGAAATAATAGAATTTTCAATCCTTAGGGATGTAAGGAGAGCCATCATTAAAACTTCTACTCTGGACTTCCGGAGGGCAGATTTTGGCCTATTCAAAAAACTAATTCAGGGCATACCCTGGGAAACAACCCTTAAAGGCAAGGGGGTCCAGGAGGGATGGACATGCTTCAAACAGGCAATTTTGAGCGCACAGGAACAGGCTATTCCAGTGTGCCGAAAGGCCAGCCGGAGGGGAAGACGGCCGGCTTGGTTAAATAGGGAGGTTCTGAAAGAAATCAGGGATAAAAAGAAAGTTTACAGACTGTGGAAAAAAGGGCTGGCTACTTATGAAGAATTTACGAAGAGAGCTAGGTCATGCAGGAAAAAAATTAGGGAAAGAAAAGTGGAATTTGAAGTTAATTTGGCTAATTCAGTTAGGGACAACAAAAAGTCCTTTTATAAATACATTAATAGCAAAAGAAGGGGCAAGGAAAACCTCAATTCTCTGTTGGACTTGGAGGGAAATATAGTTAACAAAGATAAGGAGAAGGCTGAGGTACTTAACACCTACTTTGCCTCAGTTTTTAGCAGTAAGACAGGTGGCCCTCAGAACAACTGGCCTCTAGAGCAGATAGACAGAGACAGAGAGCTGAATAGCCCTCCTGTATTCCAGGAGGATGTAGTTAGCAACTTACTGAGCCAGCTGGATCCTAACAAGTCTATGGGACCAGACGGGATCCATCCCAGGGTGATGAGGAGCTGGCAGAAGAGCTTGCCAAACCGCTCTCCATCATCTTCCAACAGTCCTGGCTCTCTGGGAAGGTCCCAGATGATTGGAGGTTGGCGAATGTCACCCCAATCCACAAAAAAGGCTGCAAGCAGGACCCTGGCAACTACAGGCCTGTCAGCCTGACCTCGGTGCCTGGCAGGGTTATGGAGCAGATCATCCTGAGTGCAATCACACAGCACCTTCAGGATGGACAAGGGATTAGACCCAGCCAGCAGGGTTTAGGAGGGGCAGGTCCTGTCTGACCAACCTGATCTCTTTTTACGATCAGGTGACCCACCTGGTGGATGAGGGGAAGGCTGTGGATGTGGTCTATCTAGACTTCAGCAAGGCCTTTGACACTGTCTCCCATAATATACTCCTGGAAAAGCTGGTAGCCCATGGCTTGGACAAGTGTACCCTCTCCTGGATTAGGAGCTGGCTGGAGGGTCGGGCCCAGAGAGTGCTGGTGAATGGAGCTGCATCCAGCTGGCAGCCGGTCCCCAGTGGTGTTCCCCAGGGGTCTGTGTTGGGTCCAGTCCTGTTTAATATCTTTATTGATGATTTAGATGAGGGGATTGAGTCCATCATCAGCAAATTTGCTGATGACAACAAACTGGGAGGGAGTGTCGACCTGCTGGAAGGCAGGAGGGCTCTGCAGAGGGATCTGGATAGACTTGAGAGATGGGCTGATTCCAATGGGATGAAGTTCAATAAAGCCAAGTGCCGGGTCCTGCACTTTGGCCACAACAACCCCATGCAGCGCTACAGGCTGGGCACAGAGTGGCTGGAAAGCAGCCAGGCAGAAAGGGACCTGGGGGTACTAATTGACAGGAAGCTCAACATGAGCCAACAGTGTGCCCAGGGGGCCAAGAAGGCCAATGGGATCTTGTCCTGTATCAAAAATAGCGTGGCCAGCAGGAGCAGGGAAGTGATCCTTCCCCTGTACTCTGCGTTGGTGAGGCCACACCTTGAGTATTGTGTTCAGTTCTGGGCCCCTCAGTTCAGAAAGGATATTGAGGGGCTGGAGCGGGTCCAGAGAAGAGCAACAAGGCTGGTGAAGGGACTGGAGCATAAGTCCTATGGGGAGAGGCTGAGGGAGCTGGGGGTGTTTAGCCTGGAGAAGAG